>NW_005356870.1:6320275-6329419 GCF_000412655.1 Myotis brandtii | reverse complement strand
ATATAATTTTTTTAAATAAGCCAAGGAACAAGAGAAATTATTATGTGAGCAACTCAAGGCCACTGATAGTGTGTGTGACCAAGTCAGAAACATGATTTATATCAGATCTCTTTCCTCTACATATGCATGAACCTAAGGACTCTTACCAATTTATTTTTCTAATTCAGACCCTGAGAACTCACCGGTTATGAAATTCAATGGTTGCTTTTTTTTTAATGTTACCATTTATATGTTTGTTTTGTCAACCCATCAAAAAGATGACAATAATCAGTACAAAAACAGTTGTTTATTCAACAATAGACTATTTGTATACGAGAGATTCAATCTGTTCTCTCCTGATAAATCTTCAAACATCAGTCTTTCCCAATTCATGACTCTTATTAGCAGGTTTACTTTTTAAAATGCATAATTTGTTGCTTTGCAGTTCCCTCAAATACAGCTTAATTCAACTGAATTCATACGAGATAAGTGACTGAGTTAGTAACGCATGAAAAGCCAAGCGTGACGAGACACTGCAGCTCCATCCTCCTGTTGACTATTAAAGTAAGTTAATGACCTGGAGCTGTGTAGGGGTTTCCAGAAATAACACTATAAAGGCCAACTTGCTGCAGTTAGCAGCTAAGGAAAAGGACTGTTTATTATTTTTCAGGCGATTGCCCAAACCCATGCTGTAGTATTTTTATTTAAGAAACCAATCTCCTATGAAGAAACAGCAACAAACTGCAAATGAACACCCAGCAGCTCCTTAAAAACAATCTTGTGAATGATTTCACGCAGATTTTCAAAGCTATTAGCTACAGAATTTTCTTTGAGCAGGTGCTTTAGAAATGCTAGACATTGATTTAAAAGTCAGAGTTTAGAAGGAATTACATAAATGGCCCTTTTTTAACAGGCCGGTAGAAAACAATAGTTTTTGCCCACATGGTAAAAAGCTAACAATGACTATTTTGGCATTGTAGTTAGTTCCGGAACAACTCTTAGGTCGGCCAGGATTTATGTATTAGTCGATTCATGCACACACACACACACACACACAAACATTGCATTTATGGAAAATCTCAACGCTTCTCAGAAAGTCAGTCATCCTAGGTCTCCAATTTATACTCTGACCTTGCTGGCCTTTTTGCAAGGGACTTTTATGGAGGCCTCCTTCTATGCAAGGCATCTATTTATGATGCTAGGGGAGGTAGAAAAATCAAATAAAACAGCTAAAGTATTTCTCTGAGTAAATAGTGAAACCTATTTTAAAAAAATAGTCCAACCGGTGTGGCTCAGTGCTTGAGCATCTACCTATGAACAGAGGTCACGGTTGAATTCGCGGTCAGGGCACATGCGTGGGTTGTGGGCTAGATCCCCAGTGGGGGGCATGCAGGAGGCAGTCGATTGATGATGTTTCTATCATTGATGTTTCTATCTCTCTCTCCCTCTCCCTTCCTCTCTGAAATCATTAAAAAATGTATTTAAATAAATAAATAAAGCAAAAATCCCACTTGTTAAATGACCTTGTATTGTAAATTGATTTTGTGTCTTAGCATTTCTGCCTTCAAAACATGTAGGGAAAACTATTTAAGTAAACTCCTAGTTAATGATTGAAAAGAACAAATAAGTAAGACCTTTGAATTTTGTTTGAATCTTGTTGGGTTTTTTTGGTATCATAAATAAACAAAGCTTAAAAGGCAAATGACAAACTTGTAAAAATATTTTTATAATAAATGACAAATGGTTAATATCCCTAATGTATAAATAATATTTAGAAATCAGTAAGAAACAACAAAATGTTTCATCAAAAGAGGACTATATGATTAATTATATGGGCAGCTTTAAAAAAATACAACTGGTTTATAAATGTAAATATATTCAACTATTTTAACAAAAGGACCAGACCAGACATAAAAGGACAAATACTGTACGATTCTACTTAAACGAGGTTCTTAGAATATCCAAGCTCCTAGAGACAGGACATAGAACAGTGGTTACAAGTGGCTGGCGGGGAAGGAAAATGGGGAATTACTGTTAAATAGATACAGAGCTTCGGTTTGGGAAGATGAGAAAGCTCTGGAGATGGATAGTGTTGACAGTTGCACAACATTGTGAATATACTTAATGCCACTGAACTGTACACTTAAAAATTACTAAAATCATAAATTTTATGTTATGCATATTTTACTACGATAAAAAAAATTCAGCCAGTTTAGTATTCAAACAAATGTAGACTCAAATAATAATGAGATACTTTTGCTTTTTCAGTTAGTTAATAGAAATGGCAATTATAACGTTGGCAGTTCTTAACCTGAAGAGAAATAGATACATCCAGACGCTGGTGAAAATATAAGATAGCTGCAAACTTTCTGGATGAGAGTTTAGAAATATATATCAAATGTCCTAATACCCTTTGACCTCTTAATTCACAGAAAAGGAATATGCCTAGGGAAATTACCATTTTTGCTCTTTCAAATTTACTATGTAAGAATATTCAATAAAGAAAAGAGGGGTATATCCATAGATGGAATAAGAAACAACTATAAAAAGTCACATTCTTCAGATATATTAAGTGAAATACAATATTACAAAACAATATGCACTGTGACCTCAATTTTGTAGACAAAGTATGTGTACTTAAATACCTGACCGGAAGGATAGACATGAAAGTAAATCTGTAGTTGTCTCTTGTAGTGAAAGTATGAAAAGGTTTAATTTTTTCCTTTATACCTTTTTGTAGTTTCTTAACTTTTTAACAATGAATGTTTTATCTTTATAAAATTTAAATAATTAGGAAGCAAAATATTAAATATTACCAGTACTTATAAAATAATGTTGGCCATCCTCAGCTTTCAATGAATCTACAAGCTCAAAAAATAACTCTTAAATCAAGGATAATGTCAGAATAAACAAAGAATCAAAGCATGCCATTAAAATTGGCTAATTCAGCGGGAAAGTAGCCCAGATTCTTTCATGGAGTAAAAAATAATCGCAATTTTGACTTTTCACTTGGCTTGATTTTTGTGTTGTCAGAGGTCACAGGAAAGAGCCAGCACTGGTGAAGGTCAGATGGAGGTGGGGGCACAAGGGCACTGACTGGGAGCCAGAACTTCTGGGTTCACTTCTCTGCCATTTGGAGCAGAGAGGCCTTGGGCTAACCAACTACCCAAGCTGTTGAATGAAATAGGAGATTCTGCAGTAAATATTGTTATTATCTCAGGAAAGCATGCCCATTGATTTATCAAACCAGTAGAATTGAGAATTCAGTGTGTTCAAACCTTCCACTGAACTTTCACAGAACTGGATCTGTTCTGACTTTCCAGCGAGTAACTTTCTCCCCCAAGCCCTCTCTTCATGTTCATTGTTTTGAGTCATTTACTGAATTTTTTTTTATTGAGGTATAATTGATATATTACATTAGTTTTAGATTTAAAATGTAACGATTCAATATATGTATATATTAGAAAGTGATCACCACATAAAATCTTGTTAACATCCATCACTGTACACTATTGCAATTTTTTTTCTCGTGGTAATAATTTTTAAGATCTGCTCTCTTAGCAATTTTCAAATATATAATACAGTGTTATTTCATTAATTATAGTCACTTGCCATGCTGTACACTACACCCCCAGGACTTACTTATTTGTGTTCATTTTTGTTTCACCAGCACAAGGGTTAAAAAATATTTGTTAAATGATAAAAGTACTAAGCCAGCCTTGACCAGGGTGACTCAGGGCACATGCCCTGGGCTCGATCCCCAGTAGGGGGCGTGCAGGAGGCGGCCAATAGATGTTTTTCTCTCACATTGATGTTTCTCTTTCTCTCTCCCTCTCCTTCCCTCTCTCTCTCTAAAACCAAGAAAAACAGCCCTAGCTGGTTTGGCTCAGTGGATAGAGTGTAGACCTGTGGACTGAAGGGACCCAGGTTCGATTCCAGTCAAGGGTGCATGCCCAATCAATCAGTGATTCTCTCTCATCATTGATGTTTCTATCTCTCTCCCTCTCCCTTCCTCTCTGAAGTCAATAAGAATATATTTTAAAAGAAATAAATATAAATACTATGCCAGGCTGGTTCATATTTGGGGCTTAAGTGATTATCCAAAAAGTAGATTTATATTATATTTATGTAGGAACAACGGATCCCCCCCCCCCGCCCCGTTTTTTAAATATCACTAGTAGACTAAGTAAACCTTCCCATTTTTAAACTTAAATTGTTCAAAAATGTTGTCCAAAAGATCTACTGAAAAAGAGAGCTACGTTTGATAGCATTTAAAATGGGTGAATTTATTTCACTGCCTAAAGCTCTCTTGTTCTCCTCTTTCCCCATCCCACATCCCCAGAATTTGAGTTTTAAATGTTTTTGAAAAGACTAGATACCAGGATAGATGGTGGGAGAAGAACCCAGACTTGGGTCACTGAAGCTTAAATATAAATAAATGTTTTAAACACAACCATTAAATTTTGAATTTAGGTACTTCTCTTCAATTAATACTGTTTAAAAATTATTTTCAAAACTTTCTTTTATTTGTCATATTTCCTTTGACCATTACAAATAAAATGATTTTATGCACTAATTTCACAATGCTGCATTGAACACAAATCATATTACGACACTTTCCAAGCACAGGAATCTTTTAGTTCCTGTGGGAGAGAAATAATTTTTCCAAAGAGATTGCTTGGCTCATCTCACTAGAGCAGAGGTTTAAATTCATTGCCCCACAGCTAAATGAAGCCCAAAGTTGAAATTACTTGGCATGGGTTTAGATTTTTTAAAATTTGTTGCCAGCTGGGCCCTGGCCGGATAACTCCGCTGTTTAGAGGGTCTCCCCATACACCAAGGTTTCAGGTTCCATCCCCCATCAGGGCACATACAAAAGGGAACCAGTGAATGCATAAACAAGTGGAACAACAAATCAATGTTCCTCTCTCCCTCTCTCTCTCCCTCTAAAAATCAATTTTTAAAAACAGATTTGTTGTCAGCATCTAAAAATTGAGAGAGTTGATATAAAAATGTAGAAATCTAGGGGCTCTTGAAAAATCTTTAAGCCCCAAGCAGTGGGGTTGGTGTGTTAACATTTGCCAACAACCCAGTGGGCCTGAGTGGCGCTGCCCTCTTGGAGGGTCCTGGGCTCCTCAGTCCTCACCTGCCTGGGGCGGCTTGCTTTCCTAACCAGCATTACCTGCCTGAGTGCCTGTAGACACGTTTTTGCTCTTTTCTTTCTCTTTCTTTCCCTTCCTTCCTTCCTTCCTTTCTTCCTTCTTTCCTTCCTTCCTTCCTTCCTTCCTACCTTCCTTCCTTCCTTTCTTCCTTCACTATAAAATGCAAGGGGTTGTCTTTAGTCACTCAGCCTTCCGTCATGCAAGAGTTGGCCATGTGATGTCTTCTAGCCTTGGTAATATGACGTTGAATGTGAAAGCATCCCGATAGGCAGGGTATGGATATTCTTGTGGACAGATTCCATGAAGCTGATGCCCAAACAGAGAAGAGCATGGAAACGAGCAAACAGCATAGGACCTCGTATCAAACCTTTTTTCTTTCTTTTTTTCTCATCTGCCATTAAGAACAAATTGACAACAATGGTAGCAATCAAGCCTCGTGTACTTTGTGATTTTTTTTTTTAATTCCCATGTGTTGAAGGGGTTTTACAGAACCATAGACTGCTGGGTGGGAAATGGGCTACATTAATCCCTGCCTCTTAAGAGGCCAGGGTTTCAATACCCGAATCTTATTACAGCTCAGCTAACAAACCCAGTCTAATGTCATCTGCCCATGACAGACAAATGAAACCTTTTCTGGGTGATGAGTTGAAGGTTAAATGAAGAGGAAGGACTCTGAACTGTCTTGGGGACCCTCTTTCATCAGGTTAAGCACCACTGTTTGTTGACGCTCTTAATGACTTTTCCAGTCCTTCCTTCCCCCAGTTCATAAAGGCTCCTCAGATTCAGACAGGTTAAAGTCAAGGTCTTGTTTTGTTTCCATCTTCTCCTAGATAATTACTTAAATAGAAATTGCATGTTTTTGCTTATGTGCCCACTTAATACTACATAACGGCTAACATTATCAAATGCCTACTGTGAGCGAAGCACTTGCATACATTATCTTATTCAATCCTCATTAAAAGCTCCATGAAATGTGCACTATTTTAACTTCCTTTTCAAAGATAAACTGAAGTTTCAGAGGCTAAATAATGTGTTCATCACACAGCCAGGAAGTGGCCTGCTCCCAAAGTCCTGCTTTCAACCACTACTCTACATGTGTAGCAGCCTTCCACATGTAGCGTGTCCATTTCTAACAGGAGCAAGAATTAAAACTATGCAAATTGGGGTTTGGCCCAGGACACAGGCTGTGTCAGGAAACCAAAGAAGTGTAGAAGTGAAAGCCAAATGCCAACCAATACATCACCAAGGGAAATGTCTTTGGAATTATTAGTCTTATTAGATGATGAACAATTCCCATAATACAAATCTCCAAAGAGATGTGATGAAATGAGAGAAGATCCAGAGGAGACGACATCAATACACAAGGGAAAAGGAATGTGCCTTGAACCAGAAGACATGCGTACTGAGTGGGGTGGGCATATTGCGAAGGCACAGACTCTTAGAAACCTAATTAAAGTAAACTACAGCTTCTCCCCGCTAATAATAAAAATTAAGAACTTATTCTGAGAATTGATATGCTTTGGGTGAGATGCTTAGAATATAGAATATATTTTTAAGGTTTGGATTTCTAATAAGTAAGGGAAATTAGCATATTTAGGAGGTGTATTCCTAATTTCCAAGTTTGAAATACACACCGCAGCCTAAATGATCTTTTCAGAATGCAGATTTGATCATTGGAGACCTTCCATGAAAATGGCTTCTCTCTGTTCATCACTGTTAAGGATTTTAACAGTCATGCAGGGAATCAAAAGTTCTTGCCCTTACTTATCCAGCATCCCCTGGAATCACACCAACACCACCACCCCACCACCCCCTTACTGGCAATTGTGAGCACTTCGACAGCTCCTCTAGCACTCAAACTTCAGTGGGCAGCTCCCTCTTCTGTTGTCTTGGGCCAGGTCAGGTCCCGACTTCCGGGCCCTCACACCTCTTTTTCACGTGCCCCTTTTTGCCTCCCCACTAGGCTGTAAACTCTGAGTAGGCAGAGGTGGGCCTGCTCTTGCTTACCTTTGTGTCCTTGGGAATTCCCATCTGTCTCAGGAAAAGAAAGCTTAGTATCGCTTCTATACCAGTGATGGCGAACCTATGACACGCGTGTCAGAGGTGACACACGAACTCATTTTTTTGGTTGATTTTTCTTTGTTAAATGGCATTTAAATATATAAAATAAATATCAAAATATAAATCTTTGTTTTACTATGGTTGCAAATATCAAAAAAAAATTCTATATGTGACATGACACCAGAGTTAAGTTAGGGTTTTTCAAAATGCTGACACCCCGAGCTCAAAAGGTTCACCATCACTGTTCTATACACTCTTTGATTAATTATATGTTAACTTCTTTCCAGTTGGCTACACTTAATCTGGTTGGGCTCCTTATCAAGGTCATCCTGTTTACAGCTGTGTCTGCAAAATACTGTGCTACATTTGAACTTTTATCAAGAGTAGCATTTAGTAAGAACAGCCCAGACTTGGAGACCCTTGTCCTACCCAGCAGTTGTAGGTAGGTGAAAGCCCTGAACATATCGATGAATAGAGAAGCGCCATGCCTTCCTGAAATGCTCTCTTCAGAGGCTGATTCTGGTTTGGGTAAGTTAGGGAGCCAGTAGTGGAGGTAGCACATGTTTATTGTTTTTGAAACACATGTGAAAAAGAATTTTGTGTATGCACACTAAGACCTAACTATGAAATCAATACATTTTAAACTCAGAGAGACTAAATTCTCCCATTTGCATTTACCCCAATTTAAAAGTAGACTCTGCTCCCAGCTCCCCTAATCTCTCCCCTGCTTTATAGAATGCCACGTAAGACACTACACATATTTCACTTATTTATTTTGTTTACTGTGCATCTTCCCCACCAGGAAGTAAACTCCAGGAGGGATGGGATGTTTGTCCTTTTTGCTCACTGCTATATCTTCACAGCCTAGAATAGTGTTGGGCAGATATACATGCTCTTGATATGTTTGTTGAATTAATGGGTTTAGCTTACTAGTAGTTTTCTTTGCCCAGAGGTAATAGGCAGTAAGTATCAATTAGCCCCAAAGTAAATTTTCATGGAACTGGCTTGGATTTTTTTAAAAATCTTATAGAGATTGTTTTCATTTATGAGCTTTAAAAATTCTAGACTTCATAGTATATCAGGGGCCCTCGAATTACAGTGCCTCAGAATCTCCAGAGCTCTTGAAGAAATGCAGATTATCACCATCAAAGATTATAACTCTGCCCAGCTGGTATGGCTCAGTGATTGAGCCTCTATCCATAAACCAGGAGTTCAGGGTTCGATTTCTGATTAGGGCACAAGCCCAGGTTGCCTGCTGGATCCCCAGTAGGGGGCGTGCAGGAGGCAGCAGATCAGTGGTTCTCTCCCATCATTGATGTCTCTATCCCTCTCTCCCTGTCCCTTTCTCTCTCTCTCTGGAATTGATAAAAACATTTTTAAATTTTTTTTATATATATTATAGCTCTGCAGTCTGGGGTCCGGTCCTACCAGTTCCAGGAGCTGCATTAGGTTGTAGCCCAAGGGCCAAGATTTGAGAAATACTGGCTACGACTGACTGCACACCTTAGACTCAACACGAGCGCAGGAAAAGCTCATCCTTCCCTACAGCAGTATTAATTACTTACATTACGCCTGGGGGCTTTAGCAATGAATAATCAGTATCCAAAGGACTGCTACTTTCCCCATTTTACAGACCAGAAAAGGCTGATTTATCCCTACTTCCCCACGTCCCCTCTGTTCACGCGGATGTATGCGGTTCCTAGAATTACTGAGACTTTTAAAAAGTGTGCAAAACTACCAAGAAAGACAGGAAAAGTGCGCGGGGTCCAGCGGAGACCTCCCGGATAAGTAGACGCCTCGTGGGTGCCGCCTTTGCCGTTGCCTCGGGCTCCAATAGTTGGAGACCTTTAGGCGTTTCCTGCTGCAGACGTGCACGTCCCCCAGGATAACATTCCAGCTCCAGCCGAGGAGGGGCGGGGCTAGGGGCGGGGCCAGAGGACCG
>NW_005356870.1:6312035-6319809 GCF_000412655.1 Myotis brandtii | reverse complement strand
TGTGCGAGTGCGCTTCGCTGCTGCCCCGGCTATGGCCGATCTTCGTGGCCGGAGTAACCGATCCCGGGCTCCTCGCCGGGTTCTCTGAGCGCCCTCCCCTTTCAACCTCTGAAAAGCCCTGCGTTCTTTCTGGGCCCGCGGCGAGTGGCACCGAGAGGCGAGCCAGGATGCGCTGAGGACCGCTGGGGCGCTCGTCCTGGGTGCAGCCGTGGGTGGCGGCGCGGAAGCCCAGGTGTGTCGGGCTACCTCGGTTTCCCCGCTGTGCTCCTGCCGCCCCCCGTCGCACTTGATGTGCAGAAAGAAGCCGGACACCATGATCCTAACACGTAAGCTAGACTTGTGCCTTGCCGTCGGGCCAGCTGCGGGAGCCAGCTGCGGAAGGGACCCGCCGCGGAGGAAATGTCACGCCACCTTGTCAAGTCGGTGCCTGGCGCTCTGTGCTTTTGAAACGCTTTCCGAGGAGGCTTGGGACCGAGTCGCCCGAGCTTCTTGGAGTGGAGGAGGTGGAGTGTGGGCAACACAAGGGGTTTGGGGGTGGGGGGAGAGGTCTTAATCTCGGGTAATGTCTCCTGGGGTCGCATTGCCCGGGACTCACTGGCTGGCGCGTCCCGTGGGCTCCGGGAAGGGCTGCGGGCTGGCGGGGGAGGAGACCGCGGCTAATGAAGCGAAGCCCACGTTCACTTCCTGCTGGGGCTCGGGACCTAGGGCCGGGCTGGGGGTGCCTGGCCAGGCGTGGGGCGCGGGGCCGCTGGAAATAACCAGGCGGTGATGGCCTCTGACTCCGAGGACCGACCGTGCTCGGCGTGACCGCTTTCTAGTATCTTTTCTCCCGGTACTTGCTTTCCTTCGCCATAGGAAGGAACGTTCATTATTTAGGGACGTTGAGATCGTGGCGGCATTTGGAATTTTTTTAAAAAACCTGAAAGTAAGCTAATCAAAAACTTGTTTTCATTTCAAACCGTTCTGTTGAAATAACTCAGAAAATCTGAGTCTGATGGTGCGCCCCTGGAGCGTGTTGAAGCTCTTTCCAGCCCCGCCGTTGGTCTGCGCGTGAGGGGTATGTGCTGGCAGGGCTGCCGTGGAGCTGACTTCACGGGCTGGGGCGTTGATCGGTTTCGCAAAATGTCCCGCGGAGATGCCCACGCCCTTGGCCCCGGAGGGGGCGCCCGCGCAGAGCGGGTCCCGGGGCCAGCGAAAGGAAGGAAGCACGCCTCCCGGCCCGGCTTTTTTCTTTTTTTTTTTTTTTCCCTCGGAGCCAGGCGACGGCCTTTTGGAGCCCTGCCACCCCTGTGACCTTGTCCCCACCTCCGACGTCACGGGCCGGACGAGCTTTTGATCCTGCCGAAGGAGGTGCACCCTTGGCTGCAGCCAGCCGGCCCTGCTATGTGTCTTTCCAGAGCTCAGCCCCTGTCACGAGGGGAGTTGAGTGGAGCCCGGGGGAGGGAGGCTGGCGAATCGGAGCCGTGTCTGGTGCTGATGTTCCACAACCACCCAGTTTATGCTGGTTGTTGTAGAAGGAAACCCCTGTGTCTGGTCAGTCTGCTCTGTGGAGAAGGAAGCCTTGTCCCACGCCAGCTGTGAGTGAGTCTTGATACACTCAGCCTGGTTAGCAAATGGGTTCATTCTCGGGATTCCGAGGCTGGCTCAGCCATGGTAATGAAGGTATGCAGCCTAGACACAGCCATCCGCTGCAGAAAGATTCACGAGGGTGGCATCTATGACGCATTTGGGTAGAAAAAAAAAACAGCTCTGGAGACAGAGGAATACTGAGTCTCAAATTACACCCCCCCCCCCCCAAACTCTGCTGAAAGGATGAGGGAAAATAATAGCCCAGCAGAACTCTGAATGTAAATCTATCCACAGCTCCAAGAGGTTGACTAGCTCAGCATCCATCTGGTCCCCTGCGGGATCATTTGCAGACCATACGTGTGGAACTAGTGGAGGCACCCAGTGCCATCTTGGCTTGCAGACTACAGCAGATGGTCGGAGGGGTGCCCTGTAAGTCAACAGCCCCCCTGGTCGAAGAACTAAAATCCTGGAGATTGAGTGTCAAATAGTTAGCAGATGTACACTCAGAAGTTATTTCAAGACATTTTCGGAGAAAATGTTGGCGATTGCTCGTATTAACTTTTATTGTAGCGTGCCGGACTTACAGCGTGGCCCCGGCCTGGGTGCATACTTTTATGATTAGCACTACTGTTCAGAGTTTAAAATGAAGCACAGCAGACTGACTTTCTCTCCCGCTGCCTTTCAAAGTTTGCTTTTGACCAAAACAGAGCTTACTCCAATTCAAGCTGAGCGTGTGACACCTTATACCCAAAGGGACTGACCCGGTTTCCCAGCTCTGCAGAATCAGAATAAGTAGCTCCCAATTTCAATCTTTCCATCGAGTGGATGGGAAAAGTGGTTTGGGTGACTTCCATGTGTCTCAACTTCCCAGTTGTAGATCTTATGAGAAACACCACTGAGGTGCCTTCAAGTGAAAAGTTTGAACGGACGGGTAGTTAACTATGGCTAGTTGTAGGCAGCGATCCAAGTTTTAGTACACTGGTCCCGTCAAAAGATTTAACTCTATTTGTGGAGCAAAGGTGAGAGGCCGGTTGCACTTTAACCTCTAAAGCCTTTCTTTTTTTTTATTTATTTTTTTATTTTGTTAATGTTCTATACTGCATTTCAAATATGGTTTAAGGATGTTTTTACATTTAAAAAGGATGTTTGGTTGCTGCTGGAAAAGATACCATATTAACAGAAAAACTTGTTATGATTGAACAAGTTATTGCTGTGAGTGGGTGAAAATTGTTCTCAAACTCTTATTTGTAGAATTAGTGTGGGGGCTGATAGGGGATGTGGCGGGCCCCAGTGAGATGCTGCCAGTCAGAGGCTTGGTGGGATTCCAAGAGGTGGTTTCAGATACAAAAATAAGTACTTGGGTTTCCCTTGGTGTCCCCATGGAGATTTTAAGCCATGATGCAATGCTCAAGTGAGAGTGGTATTTTTATGACTTAGGTGAGTAAATATGCCATTTGAAAAATACCCAGGGAAGGGTGGAGGTGAATTGGGCCAGAAGACAGGGGCATGTAGAGTACAGCGGGTAAAGTGAGCGGTACTGTTCTGAAGAGAGCCTTGTGCTGGACAGGATGGTCCAGTATTGTAAACACGAGTTTCTCATGCTTAGTTCTCCTTCCTAGCAACAGGAAGACGGAAATGAGGCCATGCAGAGAGGAGGGGGGAAAAAAGACCCTGGCTGGCTCCAGACAATACTTGACCCACCCTAGCATTCACCCTGTATAGCCAGAAGACTTGCAAAAGTAAAAATAACTTCAGATGTTTCCCTTTCCTCCCTGGCTGTTGCCAGATCGCTAAAGACTGAATACTTGGTGCTTTAGAACAGTGCTTTTCAGCCAGTGTGCCGCAAGAATTTTTAAAACGTTTAATACCTGACTATTCAGTCAGGGGCACTGACCTATTTTCCCTTAGATAGTCAAATAAAAAAATGACAACAGCCAACCCAACAATGGCCATCCGGTGTGACTGATTCAAAACTATACTGTCAGATTGGGAATATATATATATATTTTTTTTATTTATTTATTTTTTTTTGGTGTGCTGCAGAATTTTAGTAATTTTAGTTTTGTGCCAGGAGATGAAAAGGTGTAAATTGCTGCTTTAGAACATTCTAGCAAAACCTGGCCCCAGGATGTAGCTAGCAGCAAGGCACACATAATGCCAAAGCCTGTGCTTGAAATTATAAAGCAGACCTGGGGAGAAAGGAGATTTTCGTGTTTCATGTTTGCATAGTCCAGTAATTAGAATGATATGAATTGAGATCCAGCGGAGGAGAGAAAATTTAATTTCTGAATTTAGTCATTCCTCTGAGTGCTCATTTGAGCAGGATTTACCCCTAAGAGACTTACTTGGGAGCAGTAGGTCTACAATGCAAAGGAAGTATCTATACACAGCTCTTAAGGCCCAGATTTTTCTCGCTGTGGAGGTGGAGGTGAACTGATGCCCAACCGTAAAGTGCAGAGAACCAAACACTCTGTCCCAGAAAGCACAGTCCCATGGTCCTCTTTTCTGCGGCTGTGCAATTAGGAGGAAAATGCTTTTCGGGAGCCACTCACAACTGTCCTTATAGCCGACTCTGTGGCCATTGCCTATGGAGGACCTAAAGACGTGAGGGGTGGTTCCTCTTTTAAGAAGATGGTGCTGTAGGGTTAAAGGATGTTCTCTAGGCATGGGTTGCTGGTGTGAATGCAATCAGTGGTGTTTTCTTTCACCCTCAAATTAGTCAGAAATCTAATTAATGTAAAAGGGGGAAGATTCCCAGCTGAGAAGGGCTGTCTACACTTTTGCTTGGGGGACCCATGTTATTGTAAAGGATTATGGTGATCAAGGATAAGGACTAGGGAGTAGTCCCGCTGGGGTTCTTTAATTAGGTCGACGCTGCCTTTGCATTTTTCTCACTAGCTACTCCCTCCTTGCCATTGAAATTTATAGCCTTGCACACTTGGCCTATATACTGTTAGAGTCGCTCACAAGAAACACTCAGCCTTCTCTATTATGGACACTCCTTTTTGAAGTTTTATAAAAGATGTGCAGACTTTTGACAAGATAGTATTAATATTACAGAAGTAAAATGGGTCGTGTTTGCATTCATGGTCACATTTATTTTTTGCTGCCGCACCACAAAGCAGATACAGCGGGTCTCCCTTTCACAGGTGAGAGGACTCTGAGGCTTGGCCACGTCACTCACTACCTGGCACACCTAGGTTTTCAACCAGCTGTGTGTGTGAGTCCCAGCTGAGGGAGATGTATATGTCAGGAGTTGATTCTGTTTAGGAAACAGTATTTGTCACTTGGCATCGTGCGCCTTGCAGTAGCAGCAGTGTCCTAGGGGACTTGAGCTCCGAGGTGGGGAGCTACAGTGTTGGGGTTCCGGATAGAAAAGCAGTCGGTTTTGCACCCCTTCTCTGGAAGCCCAGTGGATGGAGAGTGAGCCTCTGTCTCTGACGTGTAGACAAGGGGTCTGGTACCGTAGTCTAGCCTGTGCTGACTGCCCCGGATATGCTCTCTTCGGTGACAGTCTTTTTAAATAATATGTCTAAGGGGGAATGATCTCGCAGATGAAGCTGAAGACATTTGAATGGCATCATGAAAATGCCTGCCGAGTAGGAACTAATGTTCTTGGGCACCCAATGGTAAAATGTGAAAACTTAACTGAAGTCAAGCCAAAACATAGAGAAATCAGTTTCTCTTAATCATTCATCCTTAGTTTTTATTCGGCTACTTGACTGCATTTCACCGTGGAAAGCTCTGTAAGCTCCTTTTCCATTCACATATGCCTCTCCTTGGTGGCCTTTTCAGGTCTCTCTCTCTCTCTCTCTCTCTCTCTCACACACACACACACACACACACACACACACACACACACACACACACGCACACACCCCCAAGGAGGAAAATCAAAAGCTCACTGAAGGCTGAGGTGGGTGAAGCCAGTCCTCAGGCCTTTGTCACCTCCCATCCACGTTTTGTTCCCTTCCCCGCCCCGCCTCCGAGTGTCCTGCGGAGAGGACTGGAGGCTGCTTCCTGACTTGTCAGAAAGGCGCCTTCCTTCTTGCGGGAGTCCCTGGAGGATGTCTGAGGGACAAAAGTTTTCCACACCCTGAGGTTGTAGCCTTTCCCAGGCGGCTGCACTCAGGAAGCTGGAGAGAGAGGAAGGGCCTTGGAGGTGAGAAGGCCTGTGGCCCCGCGCTGGGCTGCACCACAGCCACGCTGTGCCTTTTGTCACATCCAGGTGATAAAGTAGATGGAAGATGCCGAAATTCGGAAGTCATCGCCACCTCCCGCATCTGGGGAAACCATGGACTCCTAAGGGACCCTCTCCGCGCAACTTTCTGTTTCAAACTGTAGAGTGTGAAAAAGGGATCTTGTCTAGTCCTTGTGTTTGTAAAAGTCATTGCATGGGAAATTCCAGAACTTTGCAAAGCAGCCTGGAAAAACATTGCCTCTCTTCCCTGCTGAGAAGTGGGGAAGTTCAGTGACTAGGCCAAGGTCACCTGCGAATTGAATGGAACTTCATACCCCTTCCTGTCAGATGTGACAACAAAGCGGGAATAGCAGCAACATGAGGACCTTAATGTGTTTGTAGGGAAAATGCTTCAGTTATCAAACCAGAAGGGTTCCTAAACTAGATAGGAGTACCTGAACCAAAATTTCACCATTAGATGCTATGAGTTGTGGGGAGGAGGGGGTGTTATAAGTAATTTTGATGAAAATAATTCTTAAAAGACAGTAATACCTTTGAAAATACTTTTTGGCACAAAACAGTCCAATTGAACAGCATTACCTGTTTGAGGTTAGACATAGGAATGGCTAGAGATGGCTTATATTGACCATGATCTGCCCTGTGTTTTCACTGGTGTCCAATAAGGCAACTTGATTTTTTTATTTGATTCTTGATTTTCTTTTTTCCTCTTTGTCAGAATTATCTGAAATATGGATGAACAGTTTCTTTAGAATTCCTCACTATTCCCTTTATTTCTAATTTACGGGTTTTTGTAGCAGTACGATTTGCACAGTATTTTCTCTATTTCCTGTGCTATAGCACTCTAGAATTTAGGGCAAAAACCAAAGATTGGGGGTAGGTGGGTGGGACCTTAGTAGAGTTAGCTAGTTAACATGTTAAAAGGAAGAATCGATGTGCTTGCCAGCCTTTAATGATGGAGATGGTAGGGTTACTTTAGGTTTGTAACAAGGCATTTGCCTTAAACAATAAAGGAAATGGACTATATAATCCTAACACAGATGCATCACTTTACACAAAAAAAAGCTCGAAAAATAAGGGCTCTTAAAAGTATTATTTAGATTGTTTCTTCAGATTGCCTTCTTAATCTATGCAGTTATCATCTTTAAAGGGCTTCAATGCATGGTTTGAAAGGCATAAGTATTTGATATAGAAACTAAAAATGTGTGTATGTACTCGAATGTATAAACGAATCGAAATCGAAAGAGGTGATGATGCAGTATTCATTTCCTTAACAGTTTATTTTCGTTTCAGTTGGACTTCTTTGTGCTGGGTAGTCAGTGCCAACTTTGATTTGTTGGGAGATACTTTCTGTTCCTGGAAGTAATTGGATCAGCTCAAGCCTGGAGTGCCTGATAAAACCATGTCCTACATGGGCTCGAATTAATGCTGAGCTCTTTATCTTGCAAGGGAAGAGCATGTATGTTTTTATGTGAGCTACTTGCCTTTCTTTGGTTTGTGTTAAAAACAGCATTTTGCAGACGCTCGAACTAAATGATCCCCAAAGGGGATTTCACATGATTTAATTTTGCATTTGCCGAGTGTCACCGCATGTGCTTAATCCCAGGTACAGGCTTGCAGGGCGGGCCTCCCAAGATTCCCTTCTTTCGAGGCGAAGCTATTTATTAAGTTGTCATCACATCATTGGGAAAAATGGGTCCTTTCCCCACTTTAGATGATTTCTAGGAATATTTTTTACTAGAAAGCAACATATCTGCTTCCAAACTTCAAGCAGGAAAAGGAAAAAAAACTTAAAAAGAAAACTCCCCAAACTTCCAGTTCTTACTTGCACTGAAACCAGTTAATGCTTTAAAAGTGAATTTAGAAAATCAGGGCTTAAAGCAGTACTATTGTTCTGACTTTTGAGAGGAAGAATAATGTGTTTGTGAAATTGATAGTAAACCTGGGAACTGACAGTAGAAATGAAACCTGTTCTTTAGGTTGTCAGTGAGAAGGGGGACTGAGCAA
>NW_005356870.1:6311397-6311923 GCF_000412655.1 Myotis brandtii | reverse complement strand
TGAAAAGCCTGTGGCAACCCCAGGTTTTACAGATGAGGAAATAGGTCCAGAGAGATTATTTTCTTAAAGCTACTTAACTGAACAATGGGTTCTTTCCTGGACCAGTTTTCCTGACCTGTTACGGTACACTTCGCCCCCTTTCTGTGATGGATTGTTAGAAAGAGTTTGGGACACTCAGATGCAAAGCTAGTTTCCATCTGAGGAAATGGAGCCGATTGCTCATTGGTTTACCAGGCATTGAGATGCTTACATCTACTTCCCACTTCATGCCTGCCCTTCCTTTGCTGTGTTACAGTAAATCCAACTATTTACCACTCCTTCACAAACACTTGTGCTTCCCCATCTCTCCACCTAGAGCTAGGTCCTGGTTCATTCTGTCTCTACTCCCAGCCTCTTCTCCCACCATCCCTCCCTCCCTCCCTCCCTCTTTCCTTCCTTCCCTCCCTCTTTCCTTCCTTCCTTCCTTCCTTCCTTCCTTCCTTCCTTCCTTCCTTCCTTCCTTCCTTCCTTCCTTCTTTCCTTCCTT
>NW_005356870.1:6288516-6311315 GCF_000412655.1 Myotis brandtii | reverse complement strand
TCCTTCCTTCCTCCCTCCCTTCCTCCCTTCCTTCCTTCCTTCCTTCTTTCCTTCCTTCCTTCCAATCTATCTTTGTTTTTCTTCCTTTTTTTCTTTCTATGAAAATAATGTATTTCACATTGGTTGCTTTGGTGGGTAACAGATAACATGTTCAAAATAAAATAGAAAAATGTAAGGCTGCATCACTTACTGTGTTACTTGGTGAAACTTGTTTCGGTCTGACGTATGCTTATACATACACAGTGTGCTTTTCTACATGAATGCATGCATGTATTCAAACACATTACCTGCATACATGCATGTACAAGGTTACAATGTAAAACGTATTTCTTATTGTGCATCCTGGTCAGAAAAATTAAGACCATTTTACTGGAACAGAAATCGTATTGTAGCACATTTCTTGTGTCATGTTTACTTATTGAGCAACTGCTATGTACCCCACACTGTTGTAGGTGCATGGGAGGGGGGGGGGGGGGGGGGGGGAGGGAAGAGGCCAGTAAGGGTGGATCACTTAGTCTGAGGGAGATGGGGTGACAGACGGAGTGTAGTAAGGAGCCCCAGACCAGGGCACATGGCCGTTAGGACTTTGGCTTTTCACGTAGGAAGTGGTGACTCGTTGGTGCTGCCTGTATAGTCCCTTGGGACCTAACAAACGCGTGGGCCTGTGAATAGCCCTCAGGAAACCAATCCGTGCTAAGTAGAGGATCAGCAGACACCACGCACTCCACGGGGAACTACCTTTCCATGTGGCTTCCTGCTTTGGGGCAGGAACCTGTGTCTCTGGTTGTCCCTGAGCAGAGCTGGCAGCATGCTTAGCAGATGTTCAATAAATCAATATCGAGTGAAGGGGGGATGAAGATTGGCCCCACTTCCATGCGTGACGGTACTAGAATATATCGAACAGTGGATTTGAGTCAGCTACTCTTAGGCCAGATGGCCTGAGAAACGGAATTAGTGTCAACAGGTTTTTTTCAGAAGCTTCCTAACTGGTTTCTTTCAGAATCTGCACAGCAGGGCTTTAGAATTCTTTTAGACACGTGAGGGTAGGAATGCTTCTAGTTGCCAGTCCAAATCTTTGCTGGGATGAGGTAGCATTAGCGTTGAATAAAGATTAATATATAAATACTGCTATCTGACTTGGCCCACCTAAATCCGTTTTACATAGGTAACTCCTGATAACCAGTCTTCGCCATCTGTGTGTGTTTGACATTTATTTTTATTAATTGCAAAGAGAAAAGGATTCAAGTCATAGTTCTTGGTCTGAATTAGTCCTCTAATGCCTTACGCTTTTAAGGAAGAAATTCAGGCAGCATTTATTTGCCTTGAGCCCTGATTGTGGGGTAGCATGTTGTTAAACAGGGAACCTGAGAGTGCCCACTGTGAAGACCACAAACAGAAGGTTTATTTTATTTTTTGTTAATCCTCACCCGGGGATATTTTTCCATTGATTTTTAGAAAAAGTGGAAGGGAGGGGGGAGACAGAGAGAAACATTGATGTGAGAGAGACACATCAATTGGTTGCCTCCCGCACGTGCCTGGACCAGGGCCAGGGGTCCAGCCTACAACCAAGGTACTTTCCCTTGATGGGAATCGAACCTGGGACCCTTCAGTCCGTGCTGTAGCCACTGAGCCAAACCAGCGAGGGCAGTAATCACTTCCTGCTTCCACTCAGTCACTGTTGCTCAACCTGCTAAGAGCAGCGGGTTTAACAGAATGATGACGGGGTTGGGGAATTTCTGTCTCACTTACAGAAAGTGAGGGGGAAGGGGAAGACGAGGTCATCCCATCGTGCCAGGAAATGTGCAAATATGGCCTGATGGTTCCCAGTCATACACAAAAGGACCTCATTCATCTCCTCCAACTGGCCACTAACGCTGTTTCCAATCAAAATTTCCTGTTTCCTCCTCACCACATTTGTCTGTTGTTTGCTTAGAGAAAACCCAGGTACAAAAGTGACATTGTATTCCCATTGTCTTTTTAGTTTCTGACAGCATTTGCACCTGGTGGGGAATGTTTTTAAAAATCATCCTTATAGTTTTCGCACCACCACTCACGTACATTGAAGGAAAAGTTATACCCTGATTGCCCAGTAGAGATCTCCGAAAGCCAGGCCTGGGTCAGTTCCTGTGACTGAAGTGATGAGGCATGTACATGGTTTTCTTTAATATTTTGAATGTTGTTTATTGTTTTATATATACTAGAGGCCCGGTGCACAAAAATTCGTGCACTGGGAGGGGGTCACTCAGCCTGGCCTGCCCCCTCTCATAGTCCAGGAGCCCTCAGGGGATGTCCTACTGACGACCTAGGCCTGCTCCCTCTGCGGGAGGCAACTGGGATGATCAGGGGAAGGTGCCGCCCCGATCACCCCGCTGTTGCTGCCACTGCCAGCCATAGCAGCTGCGAGGCCGGAGCCCTGGGCCTCACAGCCACTGTGGCTTTGTCCGGATGGATGTCCAGAAGACGTCCGCCCTCATTAGCATATTACCTTTTATTAGTAATGATTTTTAAGGATAGAACCTATCCTGTTCATTTCTGTGTGTCTTAGTTCTCTATCCTACTATGGCATTTGAATGAAAGAAAGCACATTTTTAAGAACTGGTTATTTCCCTATTTGTATGTGTTGGGGATGATACTGGTAATCCATGTGTTAGAATCAGTCTGAGGAGTATGAATTAATATGCATTAAGTGCTTAGGAGGGGCCTTGCACATACCATGCACTCAGTAAAAGTTAGCTGTTGATAAAATTGTGGAAAGGCATCTGGGAAGACTGCCCAGAGGAGGCAGCATTTGGGCGAAGCCTTGAAGGACGAATGATAGTTGACCTTGAGAGGATGGGAAAGCATTTCAGGCCAGAGCAGTCACAGAGATAGATGTGTGGGAAGATGAGCACCCAGTTTACTTTGGCTGGGATACAGAGGAGTACAGGGAGCCACATGAAGAGCCTTAACAGCCACATGGAGGTGTTTAGACTTGATTTTCTAAGTAGTGGAATTCCAGGAAGTTTGTTAGAGACAAGATCAAAACCGTAACTTAGGAAATTTGATGAGCCAGGGTTGGATGGATCCTCAGAGAGGAGAGAATTGGAGACTCAGAGTTTTAGTTCGGAGACAAGAGTAAAAGTAATGGCCTGGATCAGGGGGGTGAAATTAGAGAGGGTATTCCCAAGCTGACTTGGATGTAGGCATTAGTTCATTTCTTATTAAGTAAAATGTTTAGAAATGTTTTTTTCTTTATTTTTTTAATGTTTTTATTGATTTTTAGAGAGAGGAAGGGAGAGGCATAGGGAGATAGAAACATTGATGAGAGAGAACATCATCAATCAGCTGTCTCCTGTGCGACCCATCCTGGGGATGGAGCCTGCAACCCGGGCATGTGCCCTCCCGGGAATCGAACCAGGGACCTCTTACTTCCTGGGTTGATGCTCAACCGTTGAGCCACACCAGCCGGGCTAGAAAATTTTACTTAAAAAAAACTCAGTACTTATATTGGATTATTGCCATTTTCTCTTGGTAGTAATTGGAAAGGGGTGGGAGTGAAATCAATGAGCTAGTCTTAGTTTAAAAATCAGTGACAGCTTTGTACAATGTTTACCATTTTTTAAATTCTGATTTCTGCAGAAACAGCAGGTTACGTTCTCATTTGGTAGGCAGCCTTAAGTTTTCATGCATGGACATTTTTCAATGTAAAATAGATATGGGCTTATCTATTTCCCATGGTTTCATCTCTAAAAGAAAGACAGGTTCTCATCCATTTTAGGGTAAGGAAAAGGGAGGGCAAAATTACTGGATCTGCAGTTCTTGAACGCGCTAGCGCTGCCTTCTAGCCACTGTACGCCTTTCATTCGGTTTTCTGCTGGGGAGGCAAATCTTCACCTGTTCACGTCACTTTTCTCTAACTAAATGGCTCTAAGAAGAGCGACAATTTAGACACCATCTTTTTTCGATCGGTTTTTGGTCATTTGGGAGCATTTCATTTTCTCAGTGATGGAAAATGAATAAGAGAGTGACGAGGCAGCAATAGGCATTTATGAGTTCCCGAAATCACACGGGTCCTTAAGTGAGTAATATATGTGACAACACTTTGTAATTTGTCAAGCATTACTAGTATATAAATAAATGTCAAGATTTTTTAGAAAAACAGTACCTTATATCTTCCGTGCCTCTTGGCGTAAAGCCATTTTAATAAGAACATTGGGAACATGCTCTGAGCAAGTGGCAGTATTGGCTGGTGAACTGTGTCTAATTAAGGCTGGGGTGTGTGTGCGCGCGCTGTGACCTGGTGTCGTGTCTGAACACAGCCAGAAAACGTGGCCATTGAGAATTTCTAGTCACTCACCACTTGCTAAGTGAAATATTAAGAAAACAAGAACATGTACCTCTTAACAATCTATTGTTCCATGTCTAACAATCTGTTCAACAGAAATAAGCTCTAAATAGTCAGGAACTGAGTTATTTAAAATATTTTCTAAAAGCAAACAGCTCCTTTTGCTTTCCGTGTCTATCTTTGAGCGGGGGCCATGGAGATAGAGAAAAAGTAGTTTCCCCGTTCTTTAAAATAAAACATTGAGCTACTGTAGGGTGTCCCAAAAAATGTATATACTTTGAATAAGTATAAAGGCAGTGTTTATTAAGATACATTTCATTTTCAAAACATAATAGGATCTACAGAAAAATATGTGTACATTTTCTTGGGACACTGTATATTTTTCCAGCAATATAGTTTTCTAGAAAATGTTTATTTTATGATTTTATTTAAAGCCTTCTTAATTTCTTTCTGAGACAAGATATGGGTATAAATACAAAAAAAAAAAATGTTAAACCCAGATAATTCCCATTGGGCAATTCTCTTTGTTCTTCTATGCAGTGCAAACATGGAGTTTCTTACATGTTTATGTCACTTTATCCTTCACCCCCAATTCAGCCCTGAATCTGGTGTTTGATGCTGCTGCTTTTATAATAAAGGATTCATGGAAGTAAACTTTGCCATGTCGATTTTCCCACTCCACTGCTGTAGTTGTTGGTAGCTGGGTATTAACTAACTCATCAGAAGATAGCAGGTTGTTTTTTTCTTTGTTCTGCTCAATAAGGACATTCCTATCTGCTTTCATGAATTTGAGCGTTCATAATTACCTTTCCTTAAAGGCAAGGACCTCTTGAAATAATAGGACCCAAATGCTTTTTTAAAAAAAATATATTTTATTGATTTTTTTACAGAGAAGAAGGGAGAGGGATAGAGAGTTAGAAACATCGATGAGAGAGAAACATCGATCAGCTGCCTCCTGCGCACCCCCTACTGGGGATGTGCCTGCAACCAAGGTATATGCCCTTGACCGAAATCGAACCTGGGACCCTTGAGTCCGCAGGCCGACGCTCTATCCACTGAGCCAAACCGGTTAGGGCTGGCCCCAAATGCTTTGAAACCATTAAGGTGCCAGGCAAAAATAAGGTATGTACTTCTCCAAGATAGGCGCCCATCTGGCTCAGAGGAGAGATGCTAAATGAAGGTTTGAATTTGGAATAAATTAAGCAATGTTGAGACAATTATAAATGAGTGCATAGCCTTAGATACCTATGTAGTCTGATGGCCTGGTGAATGTGGGAAGAAGAACTGAAAGAATATTCTTGCCCTGGCCAGTGTTGCTCAGTTGGTTGGGCATTGTCCAGTGTATCTCAGGAGGTTGCCTTTTTGATTCCTGGTCAAGGGTACATGCCTTGGTTTCGCATTCAATCCCCAGTGGCACGCATGCAGAGGGCAACCTATGTTTTTTTTAAAAGAATATTGCCTGGCCGGTATAGCTCAGTGGTTGAGCTTCGACCCATGAACCAGGAAGTCAGGGTTCAGTGATTCTCATCATTGATGTTTTTCTCCCTCTCCCTTTCTCTCTCTGAAATCAATAAAAATATGTTTGTTTGTTTTAAAAGAATGTTTGTTGTGCAAACAGAGAAACTCATGAATGCGCCCTGACCTCCTGTGTGAGTCAGTTTTAACAGAACCGTGACTACGTCCTTGAATGAGTTTGAACATAGTAATGCGTCAGTTGCACTTGGCCTTTCTGTTTATCAAAACTATCTACATTCTACACGATGTTAATCACAGGGAAATAAAAGCTTTATTAGGCGTTTCAGCCTCCCAGGATTGTGGGATTTATTGAATTAATGCCCCCAAGTCATCCGACAGCCCGGGCCTCCCTCCTGTAACTGCATCTGAAGACCTGTTGCCCCAATGCCTGGGGCTTAATGTGCATCCCATCAGGTGGCTCAAGGTCAGGCTAGTGCTCTTCCAGGGTGTCAGATGTACTTGGCCTTCTGTTGATGTGAAAAGTAAACCAAGTTAGGCCATAATCATTAATAACCGGAACATAGAAGCAGCACAGGGTAACCTAGTGTTAGGACCTCACCCTCCCCCCTTTTTTTTAAGGAAAGATGGATAATTATATGCATTTTTAAAAGTCTGGAAAGATGCACAATATTTAAATCATTTGAATTAAGGGGATTTGGGGGGCTTATTTGTTACCATCAGACATCCGTGTTTTGCTTGTATAACTGTATCAGAGCGTATAAGGAAGAAGCATGCTGAGGTACCTGTGTCTTAACCTCTTTGTCTTCTGTTCTATTGCAGAAATTGAAGCCAAAGAAGCTTGTGATTGGCTACGGGCAACAGGTTTCCCCCAGTATGCACAGCTTTATGAAGGTGAGCCGGGAACACCATTTGTAAAAAATGTTAGCATAGCCCTCGCCAGTTTGGCTCAGTGGATAGAGCATCAGCCTACAGACGGAAGGGTCCCAGGTTCAATCTGGTCAAGGGCACATGCCGGGGTTGCGGTCTCAATCCCCAGTAGGGGGCGTGCAGGAGGCAGTCAATCAATGATTCTCTTTCATCATTGGGGTTTCTATCTCTCTCTCCCTCTCCTTTCTCTAAAATCAATAAAAATATATTTTTTAAAAAATGTTAACATAATCATATCCTTGGTTCATAATTATTATTATCTATTATTTACTTTCAGACAGTTTCTTATATACTTAGCTATTTCCTTCATTTAAAAAAACAATGTCGCAAGCACCTAAGCCCCCCTCCCCCCCCTCACTCAAAGCAAAAGCTAGGATCTTGATAATAACACAACCATATGCTCTCCCTCTGCCACACCCCTACCCAAAGTCACCGTCTTCCTGAACCTCTGTTTATCTTTTTTTTTTTTTGCTTTCCTTTTATAAACTTGTTTTTCTTTACCAAAAGGGTCTTATGCTCTAAGTAAACTTGTAGAATTTAATATTTTCACTTCTTCTTTTTTTTTATTTAAAAAGATATTTTATTTTATTTATTTTTTAATTAAATCTTTATTTCCCGCATCTCCCATTCCCCTTTCCCCCCCAAGAATAGTCAGTCCATTCCCTTTCTATGTCCCTGATTCATTATAATCACCAGTTCATTCTGTACATCAGATTATTTATTCACTTGGTTCTTAGATTCACTTGTTGATAGATGCATGTTTGTTGTTCACAATTTGTATCTTTACCTTTTTCTTCTTCCTCTTCTTAAAGGATACCTTTCAGCATTTCGTATAATACTGGTTTAGTGGTGATGAACTCCTTTAGCTTTTCCTTATCTGTGAAGCTCTTTATCTGACCTTCAATTCTGAATGATAGCTTTGCTGGATAAAGTATTCTTGGTTGTAGGTTCTTGGTATTCAGCACTTTGAATATTTCTTGCCATTCCCTTCTGGCCTGCAAAGTTTCTGTTGAGAAATCAGCTGACAGTCGTATGGGTATTCCCTTGTAGGTAACTGAGTTTCTTTCTCTTGCTGCTTTTAAGATTCTCTCTTTGTCTTTTGCTCTTGGCATTTTAATTATGATGTGTCTTGGTGTGGTCCTCTTTGGATTCCTTTTGTTTGGGGTTCTCTGCGCTTCTTGGACCTGTAAGTCCATTTCTTTCACCAGGTGGGGGAAGTTTTCTGCCATTATTTCTTCAAATAGGTTTTCAATATCTTGCTGTCTCTCATCTTCTGGCACCCCTATTATTCTGATGTTGGTACGCTTGAAGCTGTCCCAGAGGCTCCTTACACTATCTTCGTATTTTCGGATTCTTTTTTCATTTTGCTTTTCCGGTTGGGTGTTTTTTGCTTCTTCGCATTTCAAATCTTTGGCTTGATTCTTGCGCTCCTCTGGTCTGCTATTGGGTGTAATATTCTTTATTTCAGAGCGTGTATGCTTAATTTCTAGTTTCTTTATCATAGCATCGAGGGTCTCATTAGTTTTCGTGAAGCTCTCCAAAAGTTTATTGCAAGCCCTCAAAATTGCGTTTTTTAGCTCTATATCGTCCATTTCTGTCATGTTTTTTTGTCTCCGCATTTTTTATGCTTTCTTGGTGCACCCCCTAGTGGTCTTTGTGCGCAGTCTTGTTCTAGTTGAGCCTTGATTGTTGTAGTTAATACTAGAGGGATTTGACCACCAGGCCGACTGGCTGTGTGAATCAGCTGTGTCTGCCGCGGAAAACTTCTGTCCTCTGGGGAGGTGCTAATCTAGCCTTTGCCTGAGGCGATCTGGCAAATGGCTCTGCGCAGGGCTTGGGCGGGGCGGGCTCAACAGGGCGGGCGGGCGGAGGGAGCGGTTATGGCCCCTCTCAGTCCCGTTCCCAGAGGCTCTGCTTCTCAGAACCCCCGGAACCGCTGCAAACCTCGGAGGGAAAGCTGCCTTCCAACTGATGCCAGACACTCCCGCTTCTCCCGTTTGGGTCCGAGTCCCCAGCGATTCGCCCGTATCTGGAGCTCAGAGTCTGAGACTCCCCCCTGACCGAAAACGACAACCGCGCTCTCAGCCACCAGCCCGCTTTGCGCGCGCACCTCCGCACCTGAGTATTTTCCACACTGCGCCTCCTCTGAGCCTCGGTGTGCTGTTATTTTTCCTTCTAGTTGAAGAGTCTCTCCTCAGCCAGCCTTCCTGTGGTTCTGGGTGATGTCCGTTCCGTCTTTTAGTTGTATTTTTGAAGTGGTTGTTTGCGGCAGCAGTCTGCGGTGTTTACCTATGCCGCCATCTTGGTCTCTCCTCTATTTTCACTTCTTATATTAAGATTCTTCCAGTCTGGGTGCCCCCTGGACTATGTCCCTATACTGCTGTCACTGTTGTATAACATCCATTGTGTGACTATAGCAGTTTATTTATGTACTCACTTGGCTGGGCATTTTGATTTTTCTGTTTTGCTTTTATAAACTGTAATGTTTCAAACATTCTTGTGGTACATGTGCAGTAACTTATCTCACATATATACCTAAGGGTAGGGTGACTGGGTAACAGAGAATATGTGTACTTGATCTGATAAGGCAGGTTTTTCAAAAATGTGCCGAATTTCATTCCTACCATGTATTCTCAACACTTGATATTGTTAGACTTTAATTTTTGCCTATCAAATGGGTATAAAATATCTTACAGAGTTTGACTTCCATTTCCCTAATCATTGATGATACAGTGCACATTTTTTCATATCGTCTGGCCAGATGTTTACTCTTCTGTAAAGTCTGTTGCCCGTTTTTCTCCTGAGTGATTGTGCTTTTCTTGATGGTTTGGAAGAGCTCTTTATTCTAAACCTCTTGGTCTTGTGTTGCAGTTTGTGATTAGGCTTTTCACGTTTTTGAGATTGTCATTCGATGAATATTATTTTTCCCATGGCATTCAATTTTTTAATGAAGAAAAATGGACCTTTTTAAAAAGTAATTAGGATCTGGGCTGAAGTTCTACTACTTCATTTTCTCGTCAGTGCCCTGGGGTGCTGAGGGCAAGGATGGGGATCACCTCCAGTCTCCATCATTCTCAGCCTCTGGCTGCCCCGTGTGGGTGGAGTGTGCTCTGCACAGCGAGATGAGAATAGGCTGTTCGTTTAGATGAGAGTTTTATTATTCTCTGTATTAAATCATTTAAAGAGAATTACAGTTGTGAACGAGTGAACTCCATTTTACGAGTAATTTTCAAGCAAAGGTTGGGTGAATAATGAAGAGGTTCCTAAATTGAGAGTAAGTGAAATGACTTCCAGGACTTCTTCCAACTGAGCATTCTTTGCCTCCGTAATACTGCTCAGATGACCACACTAGGAGTCTCCTTTATTCATTTACCATTCATTCATCCAGCCACCCAGTCAACTGACTGAGCAGCTAGTGTTAATTCAGCACCGACAAGGATGCCTGGCACTGGTGGGTGCTACCTGTCTTACAAAAACAAGACAGTTCAAACCTCAGAGAAGAGCTTTAAGGGATTGTCAGACCCTCATAGAGCAAACATAATTTTGGTTGATTCACATTTAAAAATACACCTTTTTCATTAATGAAGAAGGAAGGAGATGCTATGAGACAGTTAGCCACCGTGTGACAAAATCTCTAAAAGATCCAGATGAAATGACGTCACTTAAATTTGTTTTCACGTTGAACTCTTCTCACAATGAATAGTTATTTTAAAACAGGTCTTTAGTTCTTCTCTCCTTCTAGAATAATAAAATAGCAGACTGCTTCCTGTAGCAATGGTGGTGTTCTCTCAGTTGGAGCTAGACGTCACTGCCAACCTTCTTCAATACTTGAGCAAAACCTCATGGGTCCAGGCCAAGAATGGCTATAGTGCTAGACATGATCAGCAGGCTGCCTTGAAGAGGGTCATGGAGTTGGGGGTGCTTCCCGGGAGCAAATTGGGCAGAGACCCTAGAGATGATTTCCTTTCCCTCGCTCACTCAGCTAAATTCATTCATGACCTAAGTTACAATACCTGGTCTTCCTCATTGTAGCCCAGATCGAATGTATGCTTTTCCCATGATGCTGGATTCAGAATTATGTTATTGTTAGACTGTATAAAACCGTGTACTGCTCCCCCATGTCAGTGGGCATCTCCAATGCCTTTTTTTTTTTTTAAGGTATTTGGTTAACCCGTATGTGTGTTATGATGGAGTTGCTTATCTTCCCTTTGGAGAGAATGTTTGACCTCTCACCCTGGAGAGTATCTCTGTCCTTCAGGAGGGCTTTGGGGGTGGGGGCAGCACTCTATTGGATTTTCCATTCACGTCTCTTCTGGAGACGGGGGAGATAATTGCATTTGCAGTGGCGGTCCCGGGACTGTCCTTTGTCCCTTTTGTTCTCCTATTTAGAAATTAAATTTCCTCCAATTATGTCCATTTTCGGTGTTGAGTTGCTGCCAAGCAGCAGCACTTTCTTGTGATGTGTACGTTTGCTAAGACCCAGTTCCAGTCTCTGTCCTCAGGCCTTCCCAAATCCTAAAAGGCATACTGCAGTTTCTCAGGTTACATCCCGGGGGTCCCTTCCTGTTGGCTATTCTTTTTGAAGCTTAAGTCTGCGTTTGAGGTGTATTGTTCTGGGCTATCATTTCGCCCCTTCTTCCTGTCGCTGTGTGCAGGGTGCGTAGCACACACACTCCACACACCAACCCACACATTCCTGGTCTTCCTGTTCAGCTCTATTTTGGTCCTTGGCAATTTTTACTTCCTGCCTTTAAACCCAAGCTAGAAGTTTAAATCCTAACCTGAAGAACTCTGGGAACTTCTACACATCATACACCCTCATCTATTGAAAGCTATTTTTTTTTTTTTTTCAGAAAAGAGTTTAGGCAAGTAAGAGAAATTATTGATTTAATTATTTCACTCCTCTCTTGCTTTTAGCCCTACTACCCTAGAATAATTTTTTTTAACAAAATTTTGAAGTTAATTTGAATCAGGAAAGTAATCTAAAATACAGCCCTGCCTGGGTAAACTAAGTTAGGAATTGCTAGAATAACATAGTTGCTGTCTCATATACATTTAACAGCATGTGAGCTTTCCCACTTACATTTATAGATCTGATGTTATACTTGGGAAGTATTCAAAATATATTCTTTAATGGCAGCTCTGTTACTTAATACTTAGAGTTTCTGGTGGCTGTTCAAAGTGAAACGCAGTGGCATAACCCTTAAACCACTTTGCAGCCTGCCTTGCTCGTGTTTACTAAGTTGCATTCACTGTAAGCCCCTCTCTTATTTCCACGTATATTGGTGCCACTAACATTTGCCAAAGAGACTCAATCTACAATTTAATGATGAGATATAATCCTGCAATACTAACTTTCATATATTTCTTCATAAATCTTTGGGCTATAGCTACTTCGTTGGTTTTCCTATGTTACCATTCAGGGAATAGTATGAGTTACCTAACTCCAGCCTTTAGAAAAAAAGAATCGACTGTAATACTCATTATGTTAGTTTTCAACATTGTAAAGAAAAAGGTATCTTAAGTGTTATCTCTAGAAAGTAAATTACTCATGAAGCGTTCTGTAACACATGGGCAAGCCCATTATTCCCCCTGTTAGCGGGGGCTCTGAGGGAGGATAACGTGTTTTTATCTCATGGCAGTTCCAGCGCGGATGTACATTTCTAGTGGTGCTACTGGTCTTCTCCCTACTCAGGGATTTTTTTGGGGGGCGGGGGGTGGATTTCTCAGCAAGGAATAGAAGAGTGACTTTTTCATTGGGTGGACTGGTTCTCCCTTTCTGCTTCTCAGTTCTGCCAGAACTCCTCCATGTCCTCCGAGTACTGAACTCTTCCACAGACGAAGGGACTTGGGGTTCTCTTGGTTTACAGTGGCTCTATAGCTGGCCTTCTGTTATAGGAAGAGGTCTACAAAGTCCTCAAAAGCCATATGGAAGTGCTAGTATGTGTTTAAAAATAGCATATCCTGAATTCTCTTGAGCTTTGGATGTCCTGCAAATGGTTAGATTTGGTTGACCACACTTGTCATTCATTGTTCTCTACATCTTTCTTTGGCCCAATTTTCCATGACCTCTTCCCGGGTCCAATGTGAACAGAGAGACACATGGAAAAACAACAACACCACCAAAAAGCCCAGCCACATTAAAAGGGAGCATCCTTCTCAGGGCATTCATTCCAGCTTAAGTTATAATTTCTGGCGTGGCCCTCTAGCCTGCTGATGTGTTTAAAGATGGGAACAGTGTTTGTGAGCCACTCACTCACTTATCTTTGATACCTGAGTCTCCAAACCACTTTAGGTCCTAAGCTCCCTGAGGCCACTGATACAGAATTGTCTGAAGTTGCTTTCTTCTCCCACAGCACTTGACAGGAGGTGTTTGCTCTGCAGACAGTAGGTATTCAAAAGTACTTTCGTGGGTTCCCTCCCCCACACCTTGCTAAACTGGGCTAGTTTGGTACGAACCTAGGGTGCTCAATAAACGTATTTGTTTGTATTTTTCTCTGTATTTGTCTTTTCAGATCTCCTGTTCCCTATTGATATTTCCTTGGTCAAGAGAGAGCATGACTTTTTGGACAGAGATGCCATTGAGGCTCTATGCAGGTAAATGGAAATGCTTTGAGCATTTTTTTTTTTTAAGAACAGTGTGCTTATCAATACAAGATGGTTTTGTTTGCTTTTGTTCTAACTAATTAGGTCAGGTCTTTGATTAGCAAATGGGTATAGTGATTTGCTTCATTATAAATCATAAGCCTTTTAATTAAAATAAATCAAATTCTATTATTTAGTATTGCCATTAAAATAGCACTGCCCTAGGAGGTACTCACATAGTCCTGTCCCATATTCGACACCATATGATTGCTCAAACAGCTAACTTCAGATGGTTCAGAAAGTTGAGGATTTTTAAAAAGGCAATGTGATTGACTGCACCACCCAACCGGGTACCCTAACCAGGTCAGAGCTGCTGTTGTACTAGATGGAAAAAACACATTCAGAGGAGTAAATGGGGAGGGGGGAGTTCTCCATACTAAGGCAGGAGGACCATTGCTTGAATTCCAGGAAAGCCTCCCCTAACCAGTTCCACTTTTCCAGGTACAAACTAGTAACAATAGGGTAAAATACGGCTGGAAAATAACCCAGCCTTTAACCCACGTGGACAGGCAGCAGATGAGCACTGATGTGAAATGTGACTAAGAGTCAGGCATCCTTGTTCGTTGTGTTGTGCTGGTGGGTCTTCGGGCTGGGTGGTATCGAAGCGCAAGTCACAAAACATACAGCAGACAATGACGGACACCAATGAGCCTTCCACACTTGGTGACATTTCATTCATTTTAAGTAATTCCTGCTTTGTCATTTTTCTCAAAACCTATAAGCCATAAAGGCTGGATTCTGGGGGAAAAAATGATACCTAAACAAAATTCACATGCTGACTTGACTGTAAAATTAAAATAAATGTTCTTTCAATGTCAGTACTTGTTTTAACTTGGAAAAACATTAAGATAGAATGGCATCCAATATTTATTTCCACTTTGTCGGCAAAGAAAGCAGTGGTATTTCTGAGAAAGTATTATTTTTTCCTTTCTTAGGTGATACAATGTTTTCCGAAGCAGCTAACTTAAGCAGTGGTTTTAAGAGAAAGATAGGGAAGATGTTTAGAATGGTAGATGGAATAGACTAGTTCTCATGGTTTAAGAAAGAAAGAAAAAAAATAAAAGCCCTGTTAACCACAGAGACACTGTCACTTTTCAAACCCAATCAAATGACTGCTCTGAAAGAACCCGAGGTCCAAGCCCCGCACTGAATGTGCAACGTTAGAGCTGTGTGCTCTGGAATGAAGAACCCGGGCAGGTGAGGAGGGAGGGAGGGAGGCAGCATCTGGAATAGAAACTACTGCAGACATTCTTCAGATGTTTTCATGCTTAGCATGCGGCAGAATTAATTTATTTTCAATTCATCATTGGCGATAACACAGAAATGAGGCCACTCATATGATGTGTCCTAGGAAATATTTACGCATTGCATCACATCATCCATTTCATATGTTTTAAGCCACTTAGTGAGTGGGCCCCCGAACAGCAGCAGCAGCAGCAGCTCAAGAATTCCTGGGCCATAAAAATATCACTGCTGCCTGGCCAGCGTAGCTCAGTGGTTGAGCATTGACCTATGAACCAGGAGGTCACGGTTCGATTCCTGGTCAGGGCACATGCCCAGGTTGTGGGCTCCATCACCAGTGTGGGGCATGCAGGAGGCAGCCGATCAGTGAAACTCATCATTGATGTTTCAATTTCTCTCTTCCTCTTCCTCTGAAATCAATAAAAATATTTTTAAAATATATATTTATATATCACTGCAGCCCTAGCCGGTTTCATCCAGTGGTTAGAGCGACCTACGGACTGAAAGATCCCAGTTTCTATTCTAGTCAAGGGCACATACCTCGGTTTCAGGCTTGATCCCCTCCGTCCCGGTTGGGGTGTGGGAGACAACCAATCAATGTGTCTCTCTTACATTGATGCTTCTCTCTCTGTGTCTCTCCCCCTCCCTTCCACTGCCTCCAAAAGTCAATGGGAAAAATATCCTTGGGTGAGGATCAACAACAACACAATATATCCCTGCAGCCTTACAGCCCAAGGGTCATGATTAGGTTCTTGAATACTTTTTTTTTTTTTAATAGCAATGTGAAATTTTGTTTCCCTGCTCTTCGGGGAAGGACATCCTCTGTACTTTATCATTTCCACTGGCCTCCTCACCGTTTGAGAAGCTGCCCCCCTTCAAGGGAAAGATGTGTGCTCCTAGATATTTTGTGAAAAGCCTAAACAACTGGGCCTTGATCTGTGTTTGGACTCTGCAGCGTGTCCTGCCTGGCTTTGGACAGAATAACATCTCCCAGGTTACACGCGGGAAGGGAATGCTGGCCGCTCTGGCTGTCAGAGTGCTTTAAATCTGACGCCAGATGGGAGCACATGGGGAAAGGCTGGAGCTTGGGTTTTCTTTCAAAAAAAAATCTTCAGAATTCACAGTAACAGCCATCAACTTGTTTGTAATGGAAAACCCAAGGGCTGTTGCTCACATGTTCACATAAGTAGACTTTCACGGAAAATGACTCTCCTTCAAGAAGCCTAAACAAACATGCCAGAAGGAAAGGTGGGAGCCACGCAGGGAGTTTGAGCATCTTCCTGTGAAATGTGCCGCAGGTTCAGAGCTGTCAGCAGAGGAGCTGGAGACACTTGTTTTGATGATTGTGTTATTTTCATCTCATCTGCTATTAGCCTCTTCCGTATACTTCTCAGTCCTTGGAACGCAGGGCCAGCAAACACGAATCTGTAGTGCCGTGTGAAATTTTACCTTGTTGAAATAGTTTGACTAGTTTATTTTATTTTTTAATTCTCACCCGAGGACAACATGTTCATTGATTTTTTTTTTTTTTAAGAGAGATGGGGGAAAGCGATAGAGAGAAACATTATTGATCAGTTACCTCCCACACACACCCTGACCAGGCTCAGGATTGAACCCTCAACCTAGGTATATGCCCTACCAGGAATCAAACCCACAGCCTTTTGGTACATGGGATGATGCTCCCACCAACTGAGCCACACTGGCCAGGGCTTTGAGTAGTTGATTTTAAATGCAGATGTTAATATTGTTGCAGAAACTCAGTTAAAGTTTTGCTTTAATAAAATATTAAGCCCTAGCAGGTTTGGCTCAGTGGATAGAGCCTCAGCCTGCGGACTGAAGGGTCTCGGATTCGATTCCGGTCAAGGGTACATGCCCGGATTGCGGGCTCCATCCCCAGAAGGGGGCATGCAGGAGGCAGCCAACCAATGATTCTCTCTCATCACTGATGTTTCTATTTCTCTCCCTTTCCCTTCCTCTCTGAAATCAATAAAGATATATTTTTTAAAAAAATAAATATTCAGTCCTGGCCAGTTTGGTTCAGTGGATAGAGCATCGGCCCGTGGACCAAAGGGTCCTGGGTTTGATTCTGGTCAAGGGCATGTACTATAGTTGCAGGCTTCTCCCTGGCCTGGGCCCTGGTCAGGGTGTGCGCAGGAGGCAACCAATCCATGTGTTTCTCTCACACGGATATTTCTCTCGGTCTTTCCCTCTCCCACTCTCTAAAAATCAGTGGAAAAATACCCTTGGGTGAGGATTAAAAATCATATATAATCATGTAATAAAAGCCTAATATGCAAATCAACCGAACAGCAGAACTACTGGTCGCTATGACGCACACTGACCACCAGGGGGGCAGACACTCAACACAAGAGCTGCGAGTGGACAGTGCCAGGCCGCCAGCCAAGGCAGGTGCCAGTGGGGGCCCCTGATCGCCCCGCCGGTCACTCTGAATAGGGAGGTGACCGGTGGTGGTGGCTGTGGGCAGGCCGGTGAGCAGGAGGTGTCAGACCAGCTAAGGCATATGCCAGCGGACTTCCCTGCCCCCGATCACCCTGCCAGTCACCCCACAGATAGGCCATGATTGCCGGCCAGGCCTAGGGACCCTAACCGTGCACGAATTTCATGCACGGGGCCTCTAGTAATAATAAAATTAAATTTTTAAAAAAAATAGATAGTCATACCATCATCTTCAGTCTGCACTTAGTTGGGAAACAGCCCTTGACATGCCTAAGCTACATAAAGCAGCTTGCCATATAGTAGGTTTGCACTTTGCCACTTTTCTGGTTTATTAAGAGGGTAGCGAGTGATTTTTTCAAGTAATTGCACTAATTCCCTTTAGTAATTGCACTTATCTTTAAGAATTGGAAAACGATCTTTATTTGTCCGGTCTTGGAAAGTTGTTTCTTCTACTTTCCTCACTCTTCTCTTGTACTTGTCCCTGTTTTCTTTCTGAGTAAGAGGCCCAGAAGCCCGCCTGCTCTGCTTTTATCAGGTGCTTGAAGCTCCCTGAGCAAAGCTCTGGAACCTGTGCTGGCCCACCCGAGCTCCCTTCCCCCCCTCCTCCCCCCCCTCAGAGCAGGGGGCAAGCTGCCCAGCAGATAAGACTGACACATTCCTGTGGAGCTGAGCCCTGTGAGGGCCCCAGGTGGGAACAACCAGTTTCTGGACAGATGGTGCAATACCATTGTTCGCCCACTCATTTGAGGAATCATACTTAAGATAGTAGCTGCTCCCATATATTATCACAATCAGCATTTGTTTTGGAAAGGAATGAAGCCCTAGCCAGTTTGCTCAGCGGATAGAACCGCAGCCCACGGACTGAAGGGTCCTGATTCAATTCTGGTCAAGGGCATGTATCTCGGTCGCAGGCTCAATCCTGGGCTCTAATCAGGGCACATGTGGAAGGTAACCAATTGATGTGTCTCTCTCACATTGATGTTCCTCTCTCTCCCTGTCTATCTCCCTCTCTTCCACTCTCTCTCTCTAAAAAAATAAATAAAAATCAATGGAAAAATATCCTCGGGTGAGGACTAACTACAACAAAAAAGGGATGAAGAAGATACTGGTTTTGCCCGGCAGGCGTGGCTCAGCGGTTGAGCGTCGACCTATGAGTCAAGAGGTCACAGTTCTGTTCTCGGTCAGGACATATGCCCGGGTTGTGGGTTCTATCCCTCTCTCCCTTCCTCTTTCTCTAAAATCAATAACAATATATTTTAAAAAGAAGAAGGAGATACCGTTTTGAAGTGCCAGGGCCACCATGTTCTAGTCCTGTGGCCTTGGACAAGATTCGTGACGGAAGCCCCCATTTCCTCATCTATAAAGTGAAGCTCAATAATCATATCTATACCTTAGGGTTGTGGTGAGGACCAAAGTGAGGACAGTACATATGAGGTGCAGGCATAGTGCCCGACTCAGACTGAGCTCACAGCTGGTCTAGCTGGAACTGTTGTCTCTAAGTGGGTAAGGTCCCGCCAGTGGGCATTCTTTGGAGGTCCTAGGGGACAGTGGATCCCCCCAAAACCCAGGGAATAACTTCTGGGCTTCCAAATCAAGCGGCCGTTAGTTCGGCACTACCAACAGAAAAAGATAATATTGACCTTTATAAAACTGGCCTCCTGGGTCTTTTTTGTTTGACTCCAATCTAGAGTTTGTGAAGTCAGCCTCTCTGACACCCCCATAGGCCTCCATGCCCAGTAAACCTGGTTATAAACACCACTCAACCAGTAAAGCCCAAATGAAGTCAAGTGGATATTTGGTTACAGGTGTGATTAATGAAACCCAGGCCTACGACTGACTGTAACCAGTCCGGACTCTTTTTAAGTCTTGAAAACATTTGAGAACTAAAACACTTTGGGTACAAGTCCTCTGAGTACTGATGCCCCCCAGAGGGGGACCTTACGTGCACTCGTTTGAAAAATCCTAGGACTTCTCCTTAGCTGCTTATTTTCATTCCCTTCCCGTCAACCGAGAGAATTTCCCTGAACATAGGTGCTATGGGTTATCTTTGTTTATTCTCTAAACAGGCTACCACATAACCTGTGAAATCAAAGGCAGTCTTATCAGCAGGCAAAAACACTATCTCTTCTCCTGTGTGTCAAAACTGTTAGACAAGTTGCAAGAGCAGGACTTTACTAGAAACGTAAAGCCTGGAAGAGGCCTCATGGTCAGTTGGAATTTGTGTGAGTTAAATGCTGGTATCCTATGAAAACGGAAGAATTGCAGTTGGAGCAAAATGGGAAGACTGATGGTGCAACACTGCAGAAGGTTCATTCAAGGAAGACTAAGTGATGACCGCCTGGAAGATTCTAGAAAGAATTGGGGCCTGATGGGTTTTGCATGTCATTTATTCCTGTGTGTGCAAAGGGTTTCTTTCTGCGGCTATTTCATTATTTGCCAGTGAGGGGTTTTTTCTTTAACTATTTCATTCCCAATGAAGCTAAGTTATATACCTAAGTTTAACATTACTGTTTGGCAGGGGTAAAAAAAATATTCAGCTACAATATGACTCCTGTTTGGAAGCAGGATCTGATCCAAGTGCTTAAAAAAATGAGTAATTCCATGATTATCACTTTTAGTCATTACCAAACTTTATACTTGAGAGAGAATCATCATCACTCTCAAGAACATTTTAAGTCTACAAGCAATGGACTCTGTAAGATTCTGATCCTTGAAGCATTAGTATAGGAATTTTTAAATAATCATTGGCACCACTGCTGTAACTATACCAAACATTATACTACTAGAGGCCTGGTGCATGAAATTCATGCACGGGCAAGGCGGGGGGGTGTCCCTCAGCCTGGCCTGCACCCTCTCCAATCCGGGACCCCTTGGGGGATGTCCAAATGCCCTTGGGGGATGTCCAAATGCCGGTTTAGGCCCAATCCGGCAGTCAGACATCCCTCTTGCAATCTGGGACCGCTGGCTCCAAACCGCTCACCTGCCTGCCTGCCTGATGCCCCTAACTGCTCCCCTGCCTGCCTGATTGCCCCTAACCTCCTCTGCCTCAGTTCCCGCCACCATTTCTTTGTCTGGAAGGATGTCCAGATGGATGTCTGGAAGATGTCTGGTCTAATTAGCATATTACCCTTTTATTAGTATAGATACTAAAACAGGAAGTTGTAAAAAGAATAGGGCATTAAAGAGGGCTTGGAGTTCCTTTTGGTATAAGAACTCGCTGGTTTTTAAACAGGATGCCTAAGTTGATGATTGGTTAGAGATGGTTTTATTTTTGTACGTGAATTTTTACTTGAGATACTACATAGCGTTTACCAACAACTCTGTTGGTTTCTTGTTTCTGTGACTGTTCCTATGAAAGGAGACATCACAGGCATTTACTGGGTGGAGCTGCCCCGTGGCTCAGGGGAGGAGTCATTGAGAGTTATGATTCAAAGAATCTCATTAAACATGTCAACTGGGAGAAAAAAGAATTTATCCACCCACCAGTGGTGTCCTGTCTTTGTTAACATTATTTCTTTGCTCTGTAGGCGTCTGAATACTTTAAACAAATGTGCGGTGATGAAACTGGAAATCAGTCCTCATCGGAAGAGAGTGAGTATCTAAATTGTATAATAGGACAGGCGGAAGGGGGGGCGGGGTGGACTGGAAACTCGATTATGTGTTTTGTAATTGGTTTTTGTGTATAAATTCTTACTTCCTCGTTCTACAAAACATGGACATTTTTAATATTATAAACCAGTCGAGTGTACCGAAGCCTGTAGCATTATGTGATTTAGACCACTAGCTGTAGGCAGCCAGTACATTGTGTTTTTCCTGCTGTATTTTTAAATTGAGATGTAATTTATGTGTAACACTATATTAATTTCAGGCGCACAGTATAATAATTGGGTATTTGTATGTATTACAAAGTGATTCCCCACAATAAGTCTAGTTAAACATCGATCACCACACACAGTTGCCTTTTTTTTTTCTTGTGATGAGAACTTTAAGATCTACTCTCTTAGCAACTTTCAAATCTGCAGTACGATATTGTTTCCTAGAGTCACTGTGCTGTACATTACATCTTCCGGACTTATTTATTTCTAACTGGAAATTTGTACCTTTTAACCCCCTTCACCCAACCCCCCACCTCTGGCAGCCAAGTCTCATCTCTGTATCTCTATGAGTTTTCCTATTGTTTTTGATCTGAAAAAATCACCTATTTTGCCTCATTAACTCAGTTCCTACTCCATATTAAAGGGATGGGGCTGAAGGCATCTGGAAGACCGCATTGCTCCCTATAGAAATTACAGCTAGCTCCCATATATAACAGTATGTTTCGAAGCTGCGGAGGTTTGCGTGAAGGCTGGGTTGTGGGATAGTGAAGAATGTTAAGAGTGTTGGAGGGAGGAAAGGAATCGGGGGAGAAGGGAGGGCAGGAAATCCCACACATTCTGGTCAAATGGTGGCGCATAACTGAGTCCCATGGTATTTTCTTCTGGGTCTGAAATGTGAGGCCCTTTTATGAGATCTTAGGAGAAGAAGTGGGTGTAGTACTGGGAGTGAGTGTCACAAATTAGAGTAAACAGGAATAAGTTTGGTCAAAGAACATACTTCTGACTGTTCAGAGCGTGCATTTTAATTACCCTGGAGGCCCTGACCTGCAACAAGTTGCCTTCCTGCGGGAGCTAAACCTTCTCAACAAACGGACTGGAACTTCGGTATCCACTGAGCCATGGAGAAGAGCCAACAAGTCCGCATTTAATGCTCTTGACTCATTGTCTGTGAAACGTGAGTCACGTGGCATAAGATAGGCATCGGAATGAATCATACGTGCCTTTGACATTTCTCCTGAAAGGCTCCAATGCAGCAGCTGGGGTTACAGCACAACCCCAAGTCCCTATAAGTCCAGCATAATCAGCAAAGATGCTGCTTAGCGTTTGTGAAGGTTGCAGTGGCCAGGCCTGGGTATTTGGGAAGCCTGTTAAATGGCCCGGAGCGGGTCTGAGGTTGAAACTTCACAGGACACTTTTGGCATTAGCTCCAGCCCCGCTGTCTGGCGGGGGAGGGAATGGAAAAGACCAGGTTAAGAGTGAACCGGATCGGACTGAAGCGGAAATGCAATGGCTTCCCTTGCCTGGTGTCTCTGTTAGTCTGTTGGGAGAGCTGTGACCGTGTAGGGTGGCTGGAGACTTCAGTCACCACTCTTCTTAGTGTTGAAAACCACCTCTTTGCTTGCAAAAGGGAATATAAACACACACTATCAACAGACGGCAACATTGAAGGCGGAGCAGAGGGAGTCCCACCGGCTGCTGACTCCAGCTCGAAATATTTCGCATGCCTGGGATTTCCACAGACCTCAGAAGGTTCCTGTGAGCAGTGAAAGAACAGCCGATAGCCCCCAGTTTCCATAAAATGACTTATTTCTCTCTTTTTTAAATTATATTTTTACTGATTTCAGAGAGGAAGGGAAAGGGAGAGAAATAGAAACATCAGTGATGAGAGAGATTCATTGATCGGCTGCCTCCTGCATGCCCCACACTGGGGATCGAGCCCACAATCCCCGCACGTGCCCTGTCCAGGAATCGAACCATGACCCCCTGGTTCATAGGTCGCCGCTCAACCACTGAGCCACGCCAGCTGGGCAAATGACTCTTTATTTTGTTTCAAATACTTGGTCCGGCTTTTTTCTGTGACATTCTTTACTTTCATAGTTGTTACTTTAAAAAAATAATAATATAAAGATATC
>NW_005356870.1:6251662-6288330 GCF_000412655.1 Myotis brandtii | reverse complement strand
ACCCTGATGGTCTGTTATAAGCAGCCTCCCAGCCTCCCGGACCCCTGGACCTCAGCACATGTCCAGCTCCCTGTGGTTTGCCCGTCCAGGAACCAATGGCTTCATTCTGTCTTTTCAGAGTGAGGATTCGGACGAGGATGAGCCTTGTGCCATCAGTGGCAAGTGGACTTTCCAGAGAGACAGCAAGAGGTGGTCCCGGCTGGAAGAGTTTGATGTCTTTTCCCCAAAGCAGGACACGGTCCCGGGGTCCCCAGAAGATCCCCACCTGAAGAGCGCCCCGAGCCACGAGAGCATGCTGACGGACTTGAGCGAGCGCCAGGAGGTGGCTTCCGTCCGCAGCCTCAGCAGCACCAGCAGCCTCCCGGCCCATGTGCCCCACGGCGGGGACGCGGCCACACCCCGGACTAACTCGGTCCTCAGCGTCTGCTCCTCCGCTGGCCACTTGGCCGGCAATAACGACGACTCTTTCTGCAGCCTGCCCTCCCCCAAGGAGCTGTCCAGCTTCAGCTTCAGCATGAAGGGCCACGAGAAGACCGCCAAGTCCAAGACGCGCAGCCTGCTGAAGCGCATGGAGAGCCTGAAGCTCAAGGGCTCCCAGCACGGCAAGCACAAGGCGCCCTCCAAGCTGGGGCTGATCATCAGCGGGCCCGTCCTGCAGGAGGGCATGGACGAGGCCAAGCTCAAGCAGCTAAACTGCGTGGAGATCTCCGCGCTCAACGGCAACCACATCAACGTCCCCCTGGTACGAAAGAGGAGCGTCTCCAACTCCACGCAGACCAGCAGCAGCAGCAGCCAGTCCGAGACCAGCAGCGCCGTCAGCACGCCCAGCCCCGTCACCCGGACCCGGAGCCTCAGCGCCTGCAACAAGCGGGTGGGCATGTACCTGGAGGGCTTCGACCCCTTCAGCCAGTCCACGTTCAACAACGTGGTGGAACAGAACTTCAGGAACCGCGAGAGGTACCCCGAGGACACGGTGTTCTACATCCCCGAGGACCACAAGCCCGGCACTTTCCCCAAGGCCCTCTCCAACGGCAACTTCTCTCCCTCGGGGAACAGCAGCTCCGTGAACTGGAGAACGGGCAGCTTCCACGGCCCCGGCCACATCAGCCTGAGGAGGGAGAACAGCAGCGACAGCCCCAAGGAGCTGAAGAGACGCAACTCCTCCAGTTCCATGAGCAGCCGCCTGAGCATCTACGACAACGTGCCGGGCTCCATCCTCTACTCCAGCTCGGGGGACCTGGCGGACCTGGAGAACGAGGACATCTTCCCCGAGCTGGACGACATCCTCTACCATGTGAATGGGATGCAGAGGATCGTCAACCAGTGGTCGGAGAAGTTCTCGGATGAGGGAGACTCGGACTCGGCCCTGGACTCCGTCTCTCCATGCCCGTCCTCTCCCAAACAGATACACCTGGATGTGGACCACGACCGGGCCACGCCCAGCGACCTGGACAGCACGGGCAACTCGCTGAATGAGCCCGAAGAGCCCTCTGACATCCCAGAGCGGAGGGATTCTGGGGTTGGAGCCTCCCTGACAAGGTCCAACAGGTAAGAGCTTTGGTTCCCTCTCCCGGCTGGGGACGGGGAGGCAGAGAGGGTCTGCTTCTGCTTGCGGTGTAGGGGAAATAGGGTAATGTAAGCCTGGCATTCGTAGCCTAAGAAAGAGGCAGACCAGGAAATGCCAACATCCCCAAAAGAATGGATATTGTCTAACGGCTGTGGACTTGCAGTTGGGGAAGTTGAAGTGTAGGTTCTGCGGATGGAGGGTGGTGATGGTGGTGCAACAATGTGAAGGTATTGAACGCCCTGAGCTGTACACTTCAAAAGGGTTAAGATGGTAGGTTCTATGCTGTTTTCGAAGTTGAGTCCACTCAGTTGCCCGGACTCGAAGCCGGTGAGCAGCCCGCTGCTGATCGGTGTCTGCCTCTGAAAGCGCTGGGACTCCCTGACTCCCTGCTCTTCTCTCGCAGGCACCGGCTGAGGTGGCACAGTTTCCAGAGCTCTCACCGGCCGAGCTTAAACTCGGTGTCACTGCAGATTAACTGCCAGTCTGTGGCCCAGATGAACCTGCTGCAGAAGTACTCGCTCCTGAAGCTGACGGCCCTGCTGGAGAAGTACACGCCTTCCAACAAGCATGGTTTCAGCTGGTAAGAGTTTAAACTGCTCCGGGAACCGCGACTGAAGATGTTTCACTCGGCTCCTGAGACTGTCCGGACACTGAGTATATGACAGTCCTATCCCTTTAATATCTTCAGCCAACCGTCCTAATGCAGTCACTCTCTGCCTTGTTGCGGCCACACTTGATGCTACTACGTAAGCTTTAGGGACTTGCCAGCAGGGTTGGTTGGTTGAGTTTTCAGCTCTCCTGGTGACAAATTGCCAGTTGATGGGGTGAGAATACATCTCTCCTCCATCGAATTGTGCAGGCCCCCTCCTTCCCGGAGGTGGGAGTAACCCATCGTTGGTAAATATATGTACAGTATCTGATCACATTTTGGAAAGAAGGAAGGGAAAATGTAGTTTAAAAATATTTTTATTGATTTCAGAGAGGAAGGGGAAAGGAGAAAGATAGAAACATCAATGATGAGAGAGAATCACTGATCAGCTGCCTCTTGCCCACCCCCAAGTGGGAATCGAGCCTGCAACCTGGGCGTGTGCCCTGTCTGGGAATCGAACCGTGACCTCCTGTTCATGGGTCGATGCTCAACCACTGACCCACACAGGCCCAGCAGAAAAATGCAGTTTAGATGTTGCTGTGAGACTGACTTTAAAATGCTTGATGTACACTGCTTGGCTTTATAACCTATTGTATGCTTCTAGAAAGCATTTTTTTTAAAATATATTTTATTGATTTTTTACAGAGAGGAAGGGAGAGAGATAGAAAGTTAGAAACATCGATGAGAGAGAAACATCGATCAGCTGCCTCCTGCACACCTCCCACTGGGGATGTGCCCGCAACCCAGGTACATGCCCTTGTCCGGAATCGAACCTGGGACCCTTCAGTCCGCAGACCGACGCTCTATCCACTGAGCCAAACCGGTTTCGGCTAGAAAGCATTTTTGATGTGACTGTTCACAGCATCACTCAAAAATCTGCCTGTGCTAAAGATTTTCTGTCTTTTCCAACAAATACTCTCACATGGTGATTCATAAATCTAAAATATTACAGAGTAAAATATATGTGAAGTTAAAATTTATCACCTGAACGATCCATAATTACGTGTGAAAATATTGCCCCTCATATATATAACAGTTGGGCCGGATGGGACATGGATATGACCTAATACCTACATCTTAACGTTTTTACTCTCCGTGCAAAACAGAGACATGTCCCTAGATTGACATCCCAGCGCATTCCACAGTGTCAGCTGGGTATTCGTAAGTGTTCTCCCTAATCTGCGTGTTTGCTATCCAATTGCACAACTACTGTTTTTGCTGAAAGCCAGCAGCAGCCCGTCTCATTGGGAGGGCTGTCGCGAGGCGGAGTTGCCCGCGAGTCAGCGGAGCAGCGTAACCGGCTCCCCCTCCCAGGACTCGTAGTGAGTTTAACTTCGGCATCAAAGCTCCTCCTGTTCAAAGGCTGTTATTATGGGAGCCTTGCTAAATACAGGAGTTGTTTGTTCGGAACGACAGAAATAAGTATTGACCGGTTTATCCCCACATGCTTCAGATTCTCGGCGGAGATCGTAATGTGTTCCCTGCGCATTCCGCTGCCCGGCTTCGGCCCCCGACAAAGCCAGTATTATGCACGCTCCCAGCCCCCACATGCTTCAGATTCTCGGCGGAGATCGTAATGTGTGCCCTGCGCATTCCGCTGCCGGGCTTCGGGCCCCCGACAAAGCCAGTATTATGCACGCTCCTAGCCGTGATACCGTATACTTAACTGTATGGAAATACAAATTTGGCCCTGCGTCTCGGCTTTACCTCCCCTGCAGCTATAAACAGGGCCGTGTTGTGGCTGTTGGTAAGCACCCAGAAGTCAAGGCCGCGCGTCTCCTGCCCTGTTCCTCTGGGCGGAGAGTCATATTTCCCCGCTGGCTATTTAAAACTGCATATTTCACATTCTCGCTTCTGAGTTGTCCACCCCCTTCCCACCAAACCCTCAAGAATCTGAAAGTCCATAACACTTCTTGGAGTTCTGGTCAGTTTTTCCAGTGAGTCAAGACCAAATGTAAAAGCCTCTCATTGTGGGATCCACGGAGCAGGGAGGAATTCGACACAAAATTCTTTTCCTGTTAGTCCTGGCCCTTTCTTGTCTCATTCACAGAGGTCGTTTGTAGAGCTCGACAGCGTTAAAGGCATGACATTGGTTTCCTGCTGTTGCAGATACTGCGGGGTGGACCTACTTTCAGGACTCCAGGGAGCGGGGACTAGGCCACAAAACCCTCCTTGTTCTTTTCCATCTTCCTTAGGCACCTGAAGATGTGATGTCCTCCAGCTCAGCAGCTGGAGAGTGGTTTTGACATCAGGTCATTAGCGTGGCCCCATTGTTGAGCTCTGGAGTTGGTGCCCCTGTGTTTGACCAGCATTGTGTATTTGCTCTTTCTGTCATCCAGCCTTACCTGATCCTTCTTTTTTCTTTTTTTTTATTTTATTTTATTGATTTCAGAGACGAAGAAAGAGGGAGAGAGAAACATCGATGATGAGAGAGAATCATTGATCGGCTGCCTCCCGCACGCCCCACACAGGGTATCGAGCCACCTGGGCATGTACCCTCACTGGGAATCGAACCGTGACCTCCTGGTTCATGGATCGACGCTCAACCACTGAGCCACACCAGCTGGCCCGACCCTTTTTACCCTAAACACTTTGGTTCTCATCAAGTACTTAGAAATTATTCTTGTCCATTGTCACAACAAAGGGGAACTTGTTTTTCAAACTCTGTCAGGAGGCACCTAAGTAGGGTCTTGCACGGTGTCTTCTGCTTCTGTTTCTTCCTGTGCCACCATTTTCTAAGGAAGCCCGTCAGTTCCCTTAAGGATGTCAGTGCGTCCCTGGCCAGGTAGCTCCGTTGGTTAGCGCATCGTCCCTATATACCAAGATTACGGGTTCGATCCCCAGTCAGGGCACATACAAGAATCAGCCAATGAATGCATAAATAAGTGGAACAATAAATCTCTCTCTTCCTCCCTCTCTCTAAAAAAAAATCAATTAAAAACAATAATATAGACCCGATTCTCAGCATTCCTAGTGGAAGGAGACTCCCCAGCTGAGGAGGGTGACTGGCCTCACAGCCCCCCCTCCTGGGAGACCTCCAACAGCACCTCCAGTGGAAGTGTCTGGGATGGCAGAAATGTTCTAAATTTGCACAGTCCAGTAGGGTCGCTGCTGGCCACAAAGGGCTAGTGAGTGCTTGAAATGTGGCTAGTACAACTGAGGACCTGATTTTCTAATTTTACTTCATTTACGTTTAAATAGCCACCTTCATGGCACCGCTCTGGGGCCCGCAGGGTTTACCTGCGGAGATGGACGAGAGTAGGCAGACAAGTAAACATCTCACCTCCCCACCAATGTTCTTTAAATAGGGCTGTGCCCAAGTTCATGAAAAGGATCAAGGTTCCAGACTACAAGGACCGGAATGTGTTTGGCGTCCCTCTGACCGTCAACGTGCAGCGCTCGGGTCAGCCCCTGCCCCAGAGCATTCAGCAGGCCATGCGCTACCTTCGCAACCATTGTTTGGATCAGGTGAGAGCCGTGGCTGCAGGTCCCCCTCGACCATGGGAGCTCAGGTGCATGCTCCTCTTTCGAGTTCTGTAGTGAAGATGTTGCTTTCATCTCGGCACGTAATGACCATGGGAGCTCAGGTGCATGCTCCTCTTTCGAGTTCTATAGTGAAGATCTCGACACGTAATGGTTTTCTTCCAACAGGTTGGGCTCTTCAGAAAATCGGGTGTTAAATCCCGGATCCAGGCCCTGCGCCAGATGAATGAAAGCGCCATCGATTGTGTCAACTACGAGGGGCAGTCTGCTTATGACGTGGCCGACATGTTGAAGCAGTATTTTCGAGATCTTCCGGAGCCACTAATGACGAACAAACTCTCGGAAACCTTCCTGCAGATCTACCAATGTAAGTTGTTCTTGGATCTTAACCCTGTTGGAGGTGCGAAGAAATGGAAGCAACTGAAACCTCTAGCTTCCTGTTTTTTAAAAAAGAGAAACCATAAGTCCAGATTTTTTTATGCATTCTCTGAATTTTTAAAAAATATTTTATTGATTTTTTTAGAGGGTGAGGAGAGGGAGATAGAAACATCAATGATGAGAGAGAATCATTGATCGGCTGCCTCCTGCACACGCCCCCATAGGGGATCGAGCCTGCAACTTGGGCATGTGTCCTGACCCAGAATCGAACTGGTGGCCTCTTGGTTCCTGGTTTGATGCTCAGCGGCTGAGCTACACCATCCGGCACCCCTGGCTTCCTTTGATGTCGTTCTTTTGGACCCACCGGATGGCCTCTTGGAAATACACGTCATCAATTTCTTCCTTGCCTCCTCGTTTGTGGGGCGGGTTTCTGTAGACCTACGGAATGCAAAAATAAGTTTCCCTTGTCATCATTCTCTCATTGCTGACGCAATTGTCCATTTTTACCTTCTGATCCCGGAGCTCGGTCTTTCATTAGTTTCTTGAACAGGGTTATCTAAGAAGCTTAAAAAGGCAGGTACCAAGATCTCTCTCTCTCTCTCTCCACCTTCTGTATGGAAATTTCAGTTGCTTCCCATCCCTCCAGCAGGACCTGTTGTGTTTAAAATTTCACAGGTGTCTGTGTGTTTTATCTTGATGTTCAATGCATAAATAATCTTTTTCTGTTCTTCTTCTCGGCTTCTGCCAGAAATACTTGGGAAAACAATACCCATGCCCCTCTCACTTTTAAGTAAAGCTTAAAGCAAACAGTTATCTAAATTAATGATGAAGAATCGGGATTATAGCTTTTACAGCTTTGTGTTTTTCTTGGCTCAGTGTCGTAGCAAAGCGATGTAATTTGAAAGCAGCTTCTCTTCGTGTTCCCATCGTCTTTAGCTGGCGCATTGGACTCTATTTTATGAGAAATGGAGCTGGTCTGGATTATTTCATTATTTGTTTCATCCTTTCAGATTTTATGAAAACACAGGTCACATTTTCCCCACCAAGGTATTTGTTATGTATTGTAACCATGGAGCTGTTTAATCAGTTTGTCCTATGGCGCTGCGTTTGAGTGACTTGGTTTTTCCACCACATGCCTTTTTAAAAGAAAGGTTTGCCTGGAAAAGGAGACCTGAAGGTTGGGTCCAGCATTTTCTACATGTGTATTAGTTTATGGGCCTCGTTCTCAAGCGTGTGTTTTTATAACAGCCTCTCGGTAGGCTTTCTAAAGCTGAAAGAAATGGCTGGTCGGATATGTCTGTCGTTTAAATTGACTGAATATTTGAGCAGCTTCCTTTTCCCACTTCAGGAATGAGCAGCTCAGTCAAAAGTGTGAGAGTCCCCAGAGATACCGAACATTTTATAGGAAAGACTAAGAAAACCCTGGGACACATACCTTAGATACGACGTTTTATTGACGCTGAACGAAAGTATCAGCGCATCTTATTTTCAGAAATTGAGAATGGTGAATTAGGGATTTCTAAGAAGTACTTAGAAAGAAAAAGTGTTCTGTAAACTGAACAAACAGGCCTCGTCGGGAGCTGAACTCGGAGGTGGGCTTAGGAGTCTGTTGGCATTGTGGGTGTTTAAAATATCTCACCTCCTCCACCGGCAGGAAATACTTGAGGGTAGTGACGCTGGTGCAGCCCTAATTTCTTCCATATTAACCTCGAGTACACTCTCGGCAAGTGCTTGTTCAGGGCTGGCTGGGGCCTTTGATGCCGATGTGTTTGCTTTGGGACATTTCCTTGCGATGTACGTGGAAAATCACTGAGCTGATGGGGAAAATGCTGGTGTTGTGCAGATGTGCCCAAGGACCAGCGCCTCCAGGCCATCAAGGCCGCCATTATGCTGCTGCCGGACGAGAACCGGGAGGTGCTGCAGACGCTCCTCTACTTCCTGAGTGACGTCACGGCAGCTGTGAAGGAGAACCAGATGACGCCCACCAACCTGGCCGTGTGCCTGGCGCCTTCGCTCTTCCACCTCAATACCCTGAAGAGAGAGAATTCCTCCCCAAGGTAGGGGCCGGGGAGGGGCGCATGCGTCATGCTCTCCTTCGGGGGTTGTCCCCCTGTTCTCCTGGGGTTCATACCTAAGTCAAGCAAATAGGAGTTGGATCTTCTCCCTTCACAGCCCACGTGACCCTCCTGTCTTCTTAGCCCTGGGCTTGTGACACTCTGGTTATGTTGGGCCTGGGCACTCTAGTTATAGGGGAGAGGGAGTAGGATTCATGCTTCAGCATGGGAGTGTTCGCCCAGTGTCCCCCCGAGCCCTCTGTGACATTGTCATCATGCTCTGCCAGCAGAGAGTCACAGATTTACTGACCTAAACATCTGGGTGGGCCAGGGGAGCCCAGCTCCTGGCCTGGGCCGGCAATTGAAAGGAAGTAGGCAGATCTAAGAGAACTGAGCGTAAGGTGGAGTCTGCAAGTTAAGGTCAAGCCCATGATTTGCGGAGTTTCTCCTTCGATGTCTGCAAGGTGGGAGTGGAGTGGCTGAAGAAGAAGCCGGAGAATCTAGAAAGTAACAAAGGCTGATGTTTGCTCAGCACTTACTCCGTCCCAGTCACGAGACTGCACCCTTGACATTCATAAAATTCTCACTTGACCCGCAGAACAATCGCAGGAGGTGAGGATGATAACGTTGGTATCCATTTCACGTCAGAGGAAAGTGAGGCTGCAGGGAGGGCCAGCTGAGGGAGTAGCTGGCCCGTGCCTGAAACGAAGAAGTGCAGAGCCAGTTGGAGCGTCGTCTGACTTCTGAGAATATTTCTCATAAAGGCCTCATGGGGGGGGGGGGGGGGCGCGGAGGACAGTCACTAACTGGCCTTCCCCGGGCCAGATCCATCCCGCTGATCCCGTTCCTTCAGCTCTGGGGGACGGCCACAGACATTTCTGAGCTAGAAGCGAGGGCCTTGTGCTCGCTGAAGTAGCTTTGCTTCTGCAAGCCAGGCAGTGCTTAAAGATCCTTGAATTACTTCTGGCTGTTGACTAGCGTTCCAGCTTTTTTTTTTTTAATCTTTTTTGTTGAAAGTATTACATATGTCGATCTTTTTCCCACCATTGACCCCCTCCAGCCCACACCCCACCCCTCTAGCGTTACAGCTTTAATGGGATAGAGAACAGAGATGGGCAGCAGAGAGAGATCAGATAAGATTAAAGCAAACCCTTTAGGAAACAATGGATTTCCCCTCACCTTCGGGAGGGGTCCTGTTTATCTAGACTGAGAAGAATAGGGACTTTACCCCAGTGTCCGGCACCTCCCACCCACACCCTTCTTAGCTGCCTCTCTCCCTCCCCAGCACACATCCAGAGACCTGCAAGCTCCCCTATGTAAATAGGAACCTACTTAATGTGCTGGCTTTAAAGAGCCTAGATATCATTGAAAACAGTTTCTTTCATGTTGTGTGTGTGTGTGTGTGTTGTTGATAAAACTGAAAAATTCTAGTGACCAAAGTAAAGCTCCCTTGGGCGGGGTGGGTGGGAAGAGAGATTAACCAAAGAACTTCTATGCATATATGCATAACCCATGGACACAGATAATAGTGTGGTGAAGGCCTGGGGTGCGGGTGTGGGAGGGTGAAGAGAAAGGAGGCAGGTGCCAGCCAGAAGGGGTCAGTGGGGAAAAAAGAGAACATCTATAATACTTTGAACAATAAAGATAAATTTTTAAAAATAATAAAGTTCTCTTGAACCCTTTAGTGACAGGTAGGCTCCAGTGAGCTGTTTATTTCTCTCCTTTGGGTTTCCTCAACGTACACATTGATTTAAAAATATGTAAGTATTTGACTCTTTCCCCTCCTATTTCTTCTGCCTAGGGTGATGCAAAGAAAACAGAGTTTGGGCAAACCAGATCAGAAAGATTTGAATGAAAACCTCGCTGCCACGCAAGGGCTGGCCCATATGATTGCGGAGTGCAAGAAGCTTTTCCAGGTAAGGATTTGGGGGATCTTGTTGTTGGTTAAGGATAACCTGGGTAGGGATGAAATTGTAGGTGCAATACTTGGTCACATCTCACCAAAAGATCCCTTCCCCAACTGGAGAGCATATACAGAACCCAACAGTGTCTTACTATCTATATTATAACATAAGCTAAGTAGAGTTAGTATGCTTAATGAAATGCCCACCTCCATACCCCCTATAAAAGCAACAAATTACGTGCAGTAAGTACTGTATCTGAGACACGTGCCTTCATCCACGTAAGCCCTGATTCAGTCACTTACCTGCTACGTGACTTCTCAGGTACCTTACACTAAAATAAGGTATCCGTAGCCTCGTGATACCGCGTGAGGTGGGCGGGGACATCCTCCAGCTGTTGGGAACAAGGATTGGACTGCCTGCACCACCTTGAGCACCCAACCTTGTTTCTGCCCTGTCACTTCACTGCTGGGCAATGAGAGTATGCACAGGTGGACCAACATCCTTTTTTTAAAAATATATATTTTTATTAATTTCAGAGAGGAAGGAAGAGGGGGGGAGAGAGATAGAAACATCAATGATAAGAGAGAATCAACTATTGGCTGCCTTCTACACGCCCCCTACTGGGATCAAGCCCACAACCTGGGCATGTGCCCTTGACTGGAATCAAACCCGGAACCCCTCAGTCCACAGGCCAAGGCTCTGTCCACTGAGCCAAACCGGCCAGGGCATCTCCTAACCTCCTTTTGGTCTTATGTTCCTCACAGGTTCCTGAGGAAATGAGCCGATGTCGCAATTCCTACACCGAGCAAGAGCTGAAGCCTCTCACTCTCGAAGCTTTGGGACGCCTCTGTGCCGATGAGTCCGCTGACTACCAGCACTTCCTGCAGGACTGCGTGGACAGCCTGTTTAAAGAGGTCAAAGAGAAGTTCAAAGGCTGGGTCAGCTGCTCCACGTCTGAGCAGGCCGAGCTGTCCTATAAGAAGGTAGGTCATCCCTCTGTCATCGACCAGTTGAGTTCCAGGGGTCAGGGCTTGGGTTCCTTAGAGACGAGACCCTGTTACCCACACATCTCTGCGTGGGGATCTGGCACCCATTCCCTCTCCTGCAGAGCTGGGCGGCCAAGGGATTCAGATCCCCAGGTAAGAGCAGAAACCAGCCGGGGGAGGAATACTTGTCAGAGGAATCAAACAGCCAATGCAATCCTGCTTCCACGGAATCACACCAGAGTGCCCTGGAGTGTTTAAGTAGTGGTGTTGGGCTTAGGTTTGTAGAACCGGCTTGGCTTTTCCATAATTTGATCAGAACCCCCTTGCACACTCCACTCCACTCTTGGCCCTTTAAAGAGCAGAGAGCTATCAGGAGAGACATTGACTTGTTGGGACTGCACGCCTGTGAGGGCGGGCACATGGTGGGTGGCTTAGCAGGGTAGGCCCACCACAGGTATTTGTTGACACTGTCCTCCATCACCTTGAAAAGAAATAACCAGGAGGGCAGTCCGGATAGCCATGCAGGCTTGGGTGCAAATAAAGGATCTGACTTGATTCCATTGACCCTGACATGGGTCCCAGGGGAACATGGGACAGTTTGAACCTGAAGTGACACCAGCCGTTCTGTTCACTTCTGGCCTAACTCTCGGGGGTGGCAGCCTGTTAAAGCCATAGGTGATCATTAGCCTCCAAACAGATGACCGAGTACCGGGCTAGCAAGTTGCCTTCCAAGTCTGGGTGTGTGCGAATTGTCTTAGCCCTGAAAGGTGCATCCTCTCTTCAGGTGAGTGAAGGACCCCCTCTGAGGCTTTGGCGGTCGACCATCGAAGTCCCTGCGATGCCCGAGGAAATCTTGAAGCGCCTCCTTAAAGAGCAGCACCTCTGGGATGTAGACCTGTTGGATTCAAAAGTGATCGAAATCCTGGACAGTCAGACTGAAATTTACCAGTACGTTCAGAACAGTATGGCACCCCATCCTGCTCGGGACTACGTCGTTTTGAGGTGAGAGCTTCTGAATTGATCATTTATTTTTAATGTTTTTAATTGATTTCAGAGAGAGGAAAGGAGAGAGAGAGAGAGAAACATCAATGATGAGGGAGAATCATCGATCGGCTGCCTCCTGCTGAGGATGGAGCCCGCAACCTGGGCATTGTGCCCTGACCAGGAATTGAACCGTGACCTCCTAGTTCATGGGTCGATGCTCAACCATTGAGCCACACCGGCAGGGCCCAAATTGATGTTTGTGGCCAGGATGAGCCTGTGGGTCACTGAATAGTCTAAGATGGTAAAATTACTTCCATTAGAACGTATGCCTCCATAAAATGCAAATATGAAAAATATATCTACTTTTATTCCAGTAGTGTGTTCATCCCTGAAATGGCTCGAACTCTTTGGGAATTGAGCTCAAAAAGAGAGGTACACTCAACTGGATGCGCGTCCTGGTGGCGGATTCTTCCCCCTTTTAGGATACATGTTCTCGTTAGAAGTAGCTGACGGATGCATAAGCCAGGAAACAACATTCAGGTTCCCAGGGGGTTACGGTTGAGGCTGGTTTATATCTAATTCATCATTCTCTGGAGACATGATTGAAAGAGGAATTCCAAGAATCTTTGAGGAACTGTCACATCGTTAGTCCAGAACTTTTCCGACAGAGCAGCATTCATTTGGATGCTTATGCTCTCAGACAGCTGTGGGACGTAACAATGGTTTTCGGTCGCACTTCAGATTGGTTCTCTTTGAAAGAGCTGGCTGTGTGAGCAGTACGCCTCCTGGAGATGTGGCTCTGGACAGAGCTGGTTCAGGAGTCCTCGCACACGAGTTCAGGATGCCGTTCACGCAGGGCGGGGTCACACAGCACGGCCACCGAGCTGTCCTTCAGTGTCTCTGAGAGTGAAGCCCCATTTGACTTCCAGGAAGTTTTATTTTTTCCCTCTGGTTTTGTCTTGACAGGACATGGAGGACTAACTTACCCAAGGGGGCATGTGCCCTTTTACTCACATCCGTGGATCACGACCGGGCACCCGTGGTGGGGGTGAGGGTCAATGTGCTCCTGTCCCGGTATCTGATCGAACCCTGCGGGTCAGGGAAGTCCAAACTCACCTACATGTGCAGAGCTGACTTAAGGTATGTTCTGCCTCTGATTTTTTTGACATGGTGAGGGTCACGGGGAAGACTGAGACTTTTTGCCTGGTGCAGAGAATGGCTTAAATGAGTACGTGTTGCATCTTGGTTACTCCAGGAAGAGTGGTGCTGAAGTAACACGTTCGTGTTTCTTGGCCTTTGGGTACCACGGCCTACTTTTGATCCTTCAGAAAATGTGGCGCTAACGTAATGTGGATACGGAGGTTCTGCCATGAATGTAAAGCCACAGGAAATGCGAGTTTGAACGAGCAAGCAGGGTTTTCTCATTTTATAGTCAAAGGTGTCTGAATCATGTGACTTGCCCTTTTAGTAATTCATCGGGCCTATATATTCTTTGCTACAGATCAAAGTGTATTAGTATCAGAAAAGTAGTGCCATGCAGCCTTATAGACAAAAAATGAACCTCTGCAAACTCCGTCCACGTGGCTCTCAGGTTACATAAAGTCTCATTGGACATCTTTACATCTCAGCACTTCTGCAAGCACCTGTGTGCTCTGTTTTTGTTAACATGCCGCAGCTTTCCCTAAACCAGCGGTTCTCAACCCGTGGGTCGCGACCCCTTTGGGGGTCGAACGACCCTTTCACAGGGGTCGCCTAAGACCATCGGAAAACACATCTATAATCACATATTATTTTTGTGATTAATCACTATGCTTTAATTATGTTCAATTTGTAACAATGAAATTGGGGGTCACCACAACATGAGGAACTGTATTAAAGGGTCGTGGCATTAGGAAGGTTGAGAACCACTGCCCTAAACAGTTTTACTCAATCCGTAGTTTCTTTTTTTTTTTTTTTTAATATATTTTATTGATTTTTTACAGAGAGGAAGGGAGAGGGATAGAGAGTTAGAAACATCGATGAGAGAGAAACATCAATCAGCTGCCTCCTGCACACCCCCCACTGGGGATGTGCCCGCAACCAAGGTACATGCCCTTGACTGGAATTGAACCTGGGACCCTTGAGTCCGCAGGCCGACACTCTATCCACTGAGCCAAACTGGTTAGGGCCCGTAGTTTCTTGAGACACTTCGAGTTCCAAGTGTGTGATGGAAAGGCCAGGAGATTGCCCTGGAACAGTAAGAGCAACCTGTACTTGCACATGTTGCTGAGCAGGGAATGGAAGTATAGTATTTGCAACTCCCTTCTGCTGGTCTCAGGGCTTTCCAGCTGAAATAATTGGCCTCCTTTTCCTCTGTCCTAGGGGCCACATGCCAGAGTGGTACACGAAATCTTTCGGACATTTGTGTGCAGCCGAAGTTGTAAAGATCCGAGACTCTTTCTGTCACCAGAACACTGAAAGCAAAGACACTAAATCCAGGTGATCACCGAGGCAGAGCCGCCGTGTCCACCTTCCCACCTTCCGGGCGTTCGTTTCCAGAGCCCTTGCCAGTGCTCGGGAGCACGGGTCCTGCGTCTAATCCTGAAACAAAACTGCAAGTTGGAGCATAGGAATCGACTGTAGTGATTTGATACATTTTCAAAGCTGCTTCCCGTTGGTTTAAGGTCTGTGTTACAGATCTTGACTGGAATATATAAGACTGCAAAGAAAAAAAATGTATTCTTATGCGAATTGCTTCTGAGAAGCAACACTATAAATACATTACAGAAGATAATGAAGATACTTCATTCTCTTGTGATATTGGTGTATGTGTCCCTATGTCCTTGTGTTTGCAGCGTGTTGAGGGGCTGGCGTATCCACTGGAATAGTTGGTACTCTACGACAGGTTTTCTCACTGAGAGGAGCAGAGAAAGGTTTGCACAGAGGCGTGTGTGTATGTTTGTTTGTTGCTGGTTGCGTGGCACAATTGTGTAGGTTGGGACGCCGCAGTGTCTGGCACACTGAGATGCCTCCAGAAGGATATTGATGCGTCAGGTGCAGTTTAACCTGGAATATCTGACTACCCATGGATCCATCCAGAAATTTAAAAGGGAACTCTTTTATTTTGAGGGGTCAGACAGCCTACCCTTGTCCATTTTTTTTTTCCTGAGTTATATTAAACAGACTCCTCTATCCACTTCTTCTTTACCTGGAAAGTGACTGTAGTGAATTTACTCTGATCTCCCATTTCAGACACCGTTTCTCTCTAGACCTGATTGCAAAAGTTGTTTGTAGGTTGTTATTAACAGCATTTTCAAAAGCTGAACAGGTTTATTAATTTAATTTGCCCTTAACAGCAAATAGGTTTTCTGGCTTTTTTTTTCCTTTGCTTTTTCTACATTTTCTTTTTTTTCCCCATTATAATGATGTCCTTGGAATATATTTTCATGGTAATGGCAAACAGGTATCACAGTAAAAAGCAAAACAGCAGCACAGTTTTGGAAGGGTGGTCTTTATACAGGTTTTACTGTAATGGTAAAGGTCGACTTCAGAGACAGTATTAGTGAATTTATTTAGTATGGATCGAAGTGAATCATGTATGAATGAGAGTTGTAAGAAGGATTTTTATTTTGTTATAACATAATGTAGTTACCATTGTCAGTGTTATTTCCAAGGTTCTTTGAAGAATTGGTGGGGACAGATTAGAGTGTTAAAATTTGAGTATTTTGGATATCAGTGTTTTTCATGAAGATATACTTGTATATTCAATTTGAATGGCTTTCAGATTTGTAAGATTGTATGTTGTATATACCATTCTATTAAGACACATGTACACATGTCCACTGTGCTTTCAAATATAGATTAAGCATGATAAAGATTATTATTTAAAATATACTTGTATTTATACCTCAGATATTCTTTTGGGTTTTGTACCTCAAGGCTTTTTTTTTTTTTCCTAATGTAAATACACTTACATGAATACAGTCTAAGAGAAAAAATAAATAAAAGAAGAGGTTTATAATGTGCTCTGTATCTGTACAGAATATAATCGATAAGTGCACTATTAAATGTTTAAGGGAAAAGTCTGGCCTGCTCTCCTCTGCAATGCAGCTTCCTCCCTCCCACCCTGAAAACCACAGACTGCAAGGCACATCGTTCTAGCACCAGCCACAGCGAAAGCATGGAGTTGCTGAAGGAAAAACCGGACTGCAAATCATTCCAAGGCCAAACCGCAGCTGAGCCACTCGCTAGCCCACAGGGAAGCCTGGAGATGCTCTCTGAAGGCTGTTAGGAAACGATGCTGGGAAAGCTATGGGAAAGCACAACAGCTACGGAAAGATGCTCCTCAGCAAAGCCAAGGTCACCGTTCATCCCACCAAAGGTCTCTCCCACGGTTTGGCTCTCCTGTTGAGAGGATGTCTTCCACGTTTGACAAGAGGAGATCTCAAAGGGTGTGGACATTTGCAAGAACTCTGCTTACGTCGCCTAGAGTGCTATCGCCACAACTTACTAATTGTGACTAACGGCCTAGATTGTAAGGTCTCTGAGGGCAGGGCTCTCCTGCACATCTGTACTCCCCTGCAGCAGCTTTCAGGGTTTGTACTTGTAGGCACCTAATAAATGGGTCATTTGCTAAATGGGATTGGTTGAACTCGCTTGTTACTTGAAAAGGAAGAGAACCAAGGATGCTGCCTGTCTTAAGCCCTCACTTGGGCTCATCGCTGCCCATTTTGAGATTAAAGAGAGTGGACATTGTTAAACTATATGGGATCTTAAAAGTTTAAACTAGCAAAGATGCATAGATAACCGTATATAGATGCTATGGATACTGATTTTTTAAATTTGAGTTTCTTTGAGATGGAATTTTTAACCTACTGCATTTCCCAGATACAATGTGATATTGATCTTAGAAGAGGTTTGACAAATATTCACTTTGGGCATAGAAAAGGGGACAAACCCAACTTTATTGTAAGTTTTTAATATTTTTTTTTACTGACTTTTTACAGAGAGGAAGGGAAAGGGATAGAGAGAAACATCGATGAGAGAGAGACATCGACCAGCTGCCTCCTGCACACGCCCCACTGGGAATGTACCCGCAACCAAGGTACATGCCCTTGACTGGAATCGAGCCTGGGACCCTTCAGTCCGCAGGCCGACGCTCTATCCACTGAGCCAAACCAGTTAGGGCTATTGTAAGTTTTTAAAAGACACACCCAGACTGAAGGCTTTTTAAACTGGCCTCTGCCTTCAGACCTGGTTTCCACGGGGCTATGTAAAATCAAAGTACCTTAGGCCTGAAATACCTAATACTTGAGTTGTTTGGACAGTTCTGAAGTGGAGTTTCTAACAGGCGTCATGAGGTTACAGGACGTGGCGGAAACCTCATGGCACCCAGGTAGATTACATGACTTTGGTGGCACACCAATTTACTCACACAAAGCAGTTAGTCAACTCCTACTGTCTGCCTGACACTGCGCTCAATGGTGAAGATACGGCTGTACGCAAGACTGCGTGGCTCTGCCTTCTCAGAGTTAAAATCTGCCCTCACAGGTACTAAAATAAAAAATACCACCTAATGAACATTAGGACAGGTTTCTATGTGCTGGGAGGGGTAGCTAAGATCTTAACAAAACTCAAGGTAATTGTTAAAGTATCCTGCCTAGCAATCTATAGGTGAAATTACTTGGAAAATTCCAAGAAAATGAAACCTCACAAGTACCCCACGAAGCATAGGCCGTCTCTTCAGTCTAAGGAGAGGATATGGCTTAGAGAAGTAGTGACAGTTAAGGGACCCAGAGCTGCCCTGGCCGGTGTGTCTCCATTAGAGCTTTGCCCCTTCCACCAAAAAAGGTGGCGGTGTGGTTCCGGGTCAGGGCACGTACCCAGGTTGTAGGTTTAATTCCTGGTTGGCTCACGTGCAGGAGGCAACCAATCAATGTCAATGTTTCTCTTCCTGTCTCTCAAATTAATAAAGTGAATTTTTTAAAAAATGAGATTCCAGCCCAGGTCTGCTGCCTCAGACCATTTCCTATTAACTGATCTTTTCCTAATTGGGAAACAAATATCTCATAGTAAAAGCCAATCCAGCCCTAGCTGGTTCAGCTCAGTGGATAGAGCGTTGGCCTGCGGACCAAAGGGTCCCACGTTTGATTCTGGTCAAGGGCACATGTCTGGGTTGCGGGCTCGATCCCTAGTAGGGGGCATGCAAGAGGGCGATCAGTGATTCTCTTTCATCATTTGCTGGGGTCCAGCCCCAGCAGGTCCAGGGGTTCCCATAGGTGTGGACGGAGTCGGCGATGAGGGAATGACACGGGGGCAGTGTTCAGGTGATCATCATGGCGAGGTTCTCTCTTTATTGTCCTATTACATCTATATTTATACTATTTGATCCCATAAGCATGCCTCTATAATTACATCATGGTATGTTTTTATATATAAAAATATATAAAAAGAATTGCAGCCTCGCTGCTTGCCTTCCCTGAGACTGCCCTGTGTCAGTGGGTCTCCAGGGGTATAGGCTTTGGTGCTTTACCTGGTGGGCAGACCCCTGGGGATGTGGGCCCAACAAGTCCCAAATTTATTGCCAACAGTCTTAGTCCAAGTTCTTCATAAGTAGTACATGGTATTTCTGTAACACTAGGGGGATTTACTGATTTATTCTCTTCCTTAGTCCTGTTAACCCCTAACCTGGGGAAACAACCTTTCTCGGGGAGGGGGTCCTGGTTAAAACACATAGCGCTTAAGAGGGGGAGTGAACATATGTCATATACGCCAGGTCCCTTGAAACATATGCTGTGCAGATGTTTCTTCCCTGCAGCGACTGCGTCAAGCAGTAAGGTGGATCGGCTTCCAGCAAATATTGATGTTTCTATCTCTCCCTCTCCCTTCCTCTCTGAAATCAATAAAAAATAATAATAAATAAGATAAAATAAGTAAAAGCCAATCCACATGGCGTCAGCATCAGAATCAAGAATTCTAGGGAAGCCCAGCCAGTGTAGCTCAGTGGTTGAGCGTCGACCTATGAACCAGGAGGTCAGGGTGCACGCCCAGGCTGCATGCCCAGGGCTCGATCCCCAGCAGGGGTCATGCAGGAAGCAACTGATCAATGACTCATCATTGATGTTTCTATCTCTCCCTCTACCTTCTTCTTTGAAATAAATAAAAATATATAAAAAGAATTGCAGACTGCCGAAACCGGTCTGGCTCAGTGGATAGAGCGTCAGCCTGCGGACTGAAAGGTCCAGGGTTCGATTCCGGTCAAGGGCATGTACCTGGGTTGCGGGCACATCCCCAGTAGGAGATGTGCAGGAGGCAGCTGATCGGTGTTTCTCTCTCATTGATCTTTCTAACTCTCTATCTCTCTCCCTTCCTCTCTGTAAAAAATGAATAAAATATATTTAAAAAAAAAAAAAGAATTGCAGGGAAATGAAGATCCACAGCAAAATAACACATTAGTTAAAAAACCCCAAAGTAATTAAATCATTTGTCATCCCATGGCTGAGAGGCTGAAGGAGAAATTAAGTCAAGATAAATATGAGGCCAAAGTTTTGTTTCAGGTCAATGGTTGACAGAACTTAGAGTTCTGTTTGCAAACTGAATATATGGTTTCAAGTCTATGAAGACTCCACTGAGGCCTCCCTGTGGAACAATAGGACTCGACTCCCCTCTGCAGCACAGAACAATTAGCTGGGATGTGATTGCAGCCAGGCCCACCCAACCTTGCAATCTCACATTGCACCATGGGATCTGATGGCCAGGTACGTGCTGAGAAATGTGTCCTTAGCCACTTTGAGGTGCAAATGTCATAGCACCCCTCACACAAATTGGATGCTGTAGTCTACTGTAATACTGTTATACAGGCGGTGCAGTAGGTTTGTTTACACCAGCATCACCACAAACACATGACGAACTGTGCGCCCTGACAGTTGGCTTTTGTGTCTGTGTGTGATGCAGGCTTTGATTTCAAAAGCATCCACTTCAAGGAAGGCTACCTGGAATGCACACTCTGCCATCCTCAGGACTAGACAAAGAGCCAGGCCCCTCCCCCTCCCAGGCGCCTTTGTTTTGGAGACCTTGATTGATAACCGACTATATGGGCTACTTGCTTTTTTCTCTTCCCTGTGCTTTCTTTTCTTTTTTTAACTTTTAAAAAATGATATATCTTTATTGATTTCAGAGGAAGGGAGAGGGAGAGAGAGATAGAAACATCAATGATGGGAGAGAATCATTGATGGGCTGCCTCCTGCACATCCCCTACTGGGGATCGAGCCCACAACCCAGGCATGTGCCCTTGACCGGAATCGAACCGGGGACCCTTCAGTCCACAGGCCAATGCTCTATCCACTGAGCCAAACCGGCTAGGGCTGTGCTTTAAATTCTTGATCTTCTGTTTTAAATTCACCAGTAAAGAGTGAGCCCCTCCCAGCCAACCCTAGGCCCCCAGCCTTGACTCCAATTAAAGCAGGACCCCAGGCTCCCTCCACTCTCACCTCACTGTGTGCCCTCTAGGTGCCTTGTAAGCTCCAGAGCCTGTAAGTAATCAACTTTTTTTCTTTAAAGTCACCTGATCGTTCTTGTGTTCTTGCTGAAGAGCACCTTGCAATGGCAATTAGGACCTCCAGGGTCGGGGGATTGTCACATTGGTTTAGAAGGGGAGATGTCTGTGGGAAGCTCATGGCCCAGGCAAGTGCCCCGGCTATCTAGCCCATAGCATCACTATAGATCAACTGTAATCACACAGACCTATGACAGCTGTGATACCACTAGGCGGTAGATATTTTCAGCTCCATCTTAATCTTGACTGGATCACCGTATAGGCAATTGGTCATTTACTGAAACGTCGTCTAATAAAAAGTCTGGACCCTACTACGATGTTGAATGTACTGCTAGGGCTGGGTGGTTTAAGAGAGGATGATGTTCAGCACACTGTGCACTTGCCCTGCACACTCTGCTGAGCACTGAGTTGGTGGAGCAAGGGGGAGATCTAGGCTGGAGGGGAGCCCAGAAGCCTGGCCCCCCTGCCCTGTGCGGAGGAATACACTCACTTCCCTTGCCGCCCTTTCTCTTGTTTAGATAAATTTAGATACACAAATACCATTGTGTTAAAATTGCCTACAGTATTCAGTAAAGGAACCTGCCTTACAGGCTTGGAGCCTAGGTGCAATGGCCTATGCCATCTGGGTCTGTGTAAGCGCACTCACTCTACGATGTCTTTCTGAGGTGCACGGTTGTACTCGCACACTCTTTAACTTGCAACCCAGCACCAGAACCCTGTCCTGTGACTTCCTGCTATACCTCGTTATGCCTTTCCCACCTCAAGAATATCATGAAGGGCAACTGAGGTATCTGTGAAGGCGCTTTGTAAAGGGAAGCCAAACGCTTTACCTCACCTGCCTGTTGAAGCACACGCTAATGATTCCAAAGCAGAAATCCTAAACAATGAGATAATAGCGTGCGTGTCACCTTGGTGTTCCATCAGGATGAAATCTGCCTAAGGAATTTAAATTCCACTTGCCTAAGGAATGCAAATTACAAAAGACCTCAAAGAGCCCGTGGCACAGGAAGCTCAGGTAGGTCCAAGCAGTTCAAATAAATTTGGGCCCATTCCCCAGGGGATGATCAGTCCTTTGCAGGCAGGGAGTTTGCTAAATCAAGTTGGCAGCTGTAGCCCAGAGTAATTAGCCTTGCTGCATACACAGTTCCCATTAAGAGGAGCCGGTTTGCCTGTCTGGATCCAAGGCTGTGTTGACTCCTACAGTATAAACACCTCTGCAGAGATTTTCCATCTTATTGGATTATTTAAAAAAGTGAATTGGGGATAGAACTGTTGCTCCTCAAAGGAGAGTTTCATTTCTTTCTTCCTCTTTCTTATTAAGCTACAAAGCATGGTGGAAGCAAAAGCCTTACTTTGCTTGCGACTCAGAATGGCTCTTCTCAACCCTGATGGGTGACTTATTCCCATAAAAATAGTCTGATTCACAAAGAAATGGTTTCAAAAGGGTTTGTAGGCTACAGGCCCTTTAGAAATACAAATGTGTTTGGCTCCAGGCTGAGTGGACTTGTTGAGCAACCATTTATTAAGCGTTATCATGGGCCAGGAACTGGGATATATGCTCTACATACAAATAATATCTAATTTAAATTTTCTAGCAGTCCTTTGAAGGAAACCTTTTAGCCTCATTTTATAAGGAAAAGGTTTAAAGAGGTAGGGAGACGTAAACAAATAAAGTAACTATGTAATATTTGCAAAGGAACTCAAGAAACTAGAGCAGCAGCTTACAAGGACATTCGGCCGTGATGGGCCCAGTCCATCTCTGCGCTGCTGGAGCAGCCACCGCCAATGTGGCTCTTGAGCACTTGACATATGGCTGGTGTGACCGAGGGGCTGAATGCTTAATTTTATTCCATTTTTATTAGTTTAAATTTAAATAGCTACATGTAGCTAGTGGCTACTGTATTCGTACAAGTTTTATTTCAAAGATAGAAGAATAGAAGAAACCAAGGAGAGAGAGACCAAGATGGCGGCATAGGTAAACACCGCAGACTGCTGCCGCAAACAACCACTTCAAAAATACAACTAAAGGACAGAAAGGACATCACCCAGAACCACAGGAAAGCTGGCTGAGGAGAGACTCTTCAACTAGAAGGAAAGACAACAGCATACCGAGGCTCAGAGGAGGCGCAGTGTGGAAAATACTCAGGTGCGGAGGTGCGCGCGCAAAGCGGGCTGGTGGCTGAGGGTGCGGTTGTCGTTTTCAATCAGGAGGGAGTCTCAGACTCTGAGCTCCGGATCCGGGCGAGTCTCTGGGGACTCAAACGGGAGAGGCGGGATTGTCTGGCATCAGTTGGAACGTGAGGGCGGCATTCTCTACGAGGTTTACAGCCATTGCTGGGGTTCTGAGAAGCAGAGCCTCTGGGAACGGGACTGAGAGCGGCCATAACCGCTCCCTCCGCCTGCCCTGTTGATCCCGTGCGATCCACCCCGCCCAAGCCTTGCGTAGAGCCATTTGCCGGATAGCCTCAGGCAAAGGCTAGATTAGCACCTCTCCAGAGGACAGAAGTTTTCCCACTGCAGCAGACACAGCTGATTCTCACAGCCAGTCGGCCTGGTGGTCAAATCCCTCTAATATTAACTACAACAATCAAGGCTTAACTAGAACAAGACTGCGCACAAAGACCACAAGGGGGTGCACCAAGAAAGCATAAAAAATGCGGAGACAAAAAAACATGACAGAAATGGAGGATATAGAGCTAAAAAACGCAATTTTGAGGGCTTGCAATAATGTGCTAGAAGCTGCCAATAAACTTGAGGAGAGACTCACGAAAACTAATGAGACCCTCGATGCTATGATAAAGAAACAACTAGAAATTAAGCATACACGGACTGAAATAAAGAATATTATACAGACACCCAATAGCAGACCAGAGGAGCGCAAGAATCAAGCCAAAGATTTGAAATGCGAAGAAGCAAAAAACACCCAACCGGAAAAGCAAAATGAAAAAAGAATCCGAAAATACGAAGATAGTGTAAGGAGCCTCTGGGACAGCTTCAAGCGTACAAACATCAGAATAATAGGGGTGCCAGAAGATGAGAGACAGCAAGATATTGAAAACCTATTTGAAGAAATAATGGCAGAAAACTTCCCCCACCTGGTGAAAGAAATGGACTTACAGGTCCAAGAAGCGCAGAGAACCCCAAACAAAAGGAATCCAAAGAGGACCACACCAAGACACATCATAATTAAAATGCCAAGAGCAAAAGACAAAGAGAGAATCTTAAAAGCAGCAAGAGAAAGAGACTCAATTACCTACAAGGGAATACCCATACGACTGTCAGCTGATTTCTCAACAGAAACTTTGCAGGCCAGAAGGGAATGGCAAGAAATATTCAAAGTGATGAATACCAAGAACCTACAACCAAGATTACTTTATCCAGCAAAGCTATCATTCAGAATTGAAGGTCAGATAAAGAGCTTCACAGATAAGGAAAAGCTAAAGGAGTTCATCACCACTAAACCAGTATTATACGAAATGCTGAAAGGTATCCTTTAAGAAGAGGAAGAAGAAAAAGGTAAAGATACAAATTGTGAACAACAAACATGCATCTATCAACGAGTGAATCTAAGAATCAAGTGAATAAATAATCTGATGTACAGAATGAACTGGTGATTATAATGAATCAGGGACATAGAAAGGGAATGGACTGACTATTCTTGGCGGGGAAAGGGGAATGGGAGATGCGGGAAGAAACTGGACAAAAATCGTGCACCTATGGATGAGGACAGTGGGTGGGGAGTGAGGGCGGAGGGTGGGGCGGGAACTGGGAGGAGGGGAGTTATGGGGGGGAATAAAAGAGGAACAAATGTAATCTGAACAATAAAGATTTAATAAAAAAAAAAAGATAGAAGAATATTTCCAAGCAATCAAAATCCTATCTCTTTCCCACCTAAAATCTCTTAAAAAAGAAAGGAAGAAGGGAAAGGAAGGAAGGAAGGAAGGAAGGAAGGAAGGAAGGAAGGAAGGAAGGAAGGAAGGAAGGAAATGTTCGCAAAAATCTAACTGGCATCATTTCAGGTCAGATAACTCGCTCAACATTCCACCAGCCACATGTGTCCCCCCAACCTATGGCCAGCCTCTGCAGTTCTTAAGCTCGAGCTGATGAGCTCTTTTCTTTTCTTTGCTGCTAGAGTATGTGTATGTGTCTAAACCAGAGAAAAGGCTGTAGCTGATATGAAAGAATGCTTCATAATTCAGAGTATTCCCCTCAGCTTGCTGCAAGCAAAGGGACCTTCACAGATGTTGCTGTTCCCACAACCACAATGGTCCCTTTGTGGTCTGTACCTGTCCCCTCAATTTCCTTGTCCTGGTGCAGGCTTCCTTTCATGTTGGTGAGACTGGCCACTCAGCAGCAGCTGTCAGAGCTTTTCACTGATAGTTGGGTTTTTTTTTAATTGAAACATAATTGACATATTATATTCATTTCAAGTGTACAACACTGACTCGACATTTGATTACATTGGGAAATGAGAACCACAATAAGTCTAGTTACCATCTGTCACCATTGTACATATGATTGCCATACTCCCTACACCAGCCGTGGGCAAACTACGGCCCGCGGGCCGGATCCGGCCCGTTTGAAATGAATAAAACTAAAAAAAAAAGAGACCGTACCCTTTTATGTAATGATGTTTACTTTGAATTTATATTAGTTCACACAAACACTCCATCCATGCTTTTGTTCCAGCCCTCCGGTCCAGTTTAAGAACCCATTGTGGCCCTCGAGTCAAAAAGTTTGCCCACCCCTGCCCTACACCATACATTACACCCCCATGACTTACTTATTTCAGATCTGGAAGTTTGTACCTCTTGGTCCGTCACCTGTTTTGCATTCTTAATCTAGGTTTGATAAGTGTGAGGTGTCTGAACCCAAAACAGTGGCAACAACTCTAAGACAAAGATATACCTTCAATGTGAATTCTAGCACTTTTTTCCCTCCTAAAGACCCTTCATTTTACTTCTTAACATGCTCCACTCTTTTCCATTAAACATATTAAATGGTATAATGTGAATTACTGTACTTCTGTTTTATTTTCAGTATAGATACATATTATTTATAACTGCTAGTCAAGGCTAGAACCTCTTAGCAAGAAGTGAGAAACCACTCTTATTGGCACGTGATTTGAGTGTTGTCAATGAAAAGCCGCTTAAGGAAGCTTTTAAAGCTGAAGACTGTAAGGGCCCTGGACACCGCCCATGGAAGCTCAGGGAGAATGCCTCGCTCAGGGAAGGCTTCTCGCCCTGTGCAAGCATTTAGCTCAGGATGATTAATCAAGGCTGTGGGGGCTTTACTGCCAGGGGCTAGAGAAACTAGTTTTGCAGACCTCTGGGCCAGCTGATAGGATGTATACTTCCAATAACAAAGACAAACCGAGCCCTATTTCGTTGCAGAATTTCAAAATGTAAAAAAAAAATGAGTAGATCGCTGAAAATCATTCCAAGAAAGCAGGAAATTAAAAGTTTACACAGCCTGGCCTAGCCGGCGTGGCTCAGTGGTTGAGTGTTGACTTATGAACCAGGAAGGTCACAGTTCAACTCCCGGTCAGGGATTATGCTCGGGTTGCAGGCTCCATCCCCGGTGAGAGGCATGCAGGAGGCAGCTGATCAATGATTCTCTCTCATCATTGATGTTTCTATCTCCCTCTCCCTCTCCCTCTCAAATCAGTAAAAACATATTTTTAAAGTTTGCACAGCCTGTAAAGATTATTAAAGTTGCCCTGACCGGTTTGGCTCAGTGGATAGAGCATCAGCCTGCGGACTCAAGGGTCCCAGGTTTGATTCCGGTCAAGGGCATGTGCCTTGGTTGCGGGCACATCCCCAGTAGGGAGTGTGCAGGAGGCAGCTGATCAATGTTTCTCTCTCATCGATGTTTCTGACTCTCTATCCTTCTCCCTTCCTCTCTGTGGAAAATCAATAAAATATATATTTTAAAAAAAAGATTATTAAAGCAAGAAGAGGTTTGAACCTCCTGGGGCCATGCAAAATGTTGCAGCATTTCAAAGAGCTATTCTGACCCAGAATACTGAAAATGGAGTATGTTTCCTGCCATGTTACGAACAGGAAAGAAGCTAAATTTCCAGACAGCAAAGCAGCCTGGTTGGTCAGGCAGGATAAAGGTATAGCTCTCTGCTTTATTCATTTTTAACCAACCTAATGCCACAAACACCGTTGGGTCAGATTCCCCTCGGCCTCAGTGCCACCACGGGCATCTATAGTTGGCCTCTTACCTTGAAAGATCCAACAGGACCATGCACATCCACCATCTCCCCTTTTGGATGATTTTGTTGATAGTTTAGCCTGACATCGAAGGACCAGTGGCCATTTAAACATCAGGGTTGCATTGTTGGTGATCTTTGACAGTGTGGGTTCATGACAGAATAAGAAAAGCCATTTCAAAGACTGGTGACTCCATTTATTTGTTTTAACCCACTTTCTAAACCCATGTAATCCCAAAACAAGTACAGAGATAAAATCAGGAATATAAGGGACAGTGCCTCCAAATAAAGCACAACCTTCAAACAACAAAAGAAGAAAGAAGCAGTAAGAGAAGGAAGCAAACAAAAGAAGGGCCAGTGCAGGGATGTAATTAGTAAAGATTCTTAAGTCTTGGCCACCCCTCCTGCAAATGTCTGGATTTGGAGACACCCAAAGAGCCCAATTCTCTTTCTTATGTTGGCTAATGAAATGCCATTTCTTTTTCTTTTTGAGAAAGTAGAAGGGAGGGGAAAAAGACCGAGAAAGAGAAAGATCGATGTGATATATCAACTGGTTGCTTCCCCAGGAACCCCGACCAGGGCCGCGGATAGAGCCTGCAACCGAGGTAGGTGGCCTTGATGGGAACTGAACCAGTGATCCTACAGTCTGCAGGCCGACTAACCACTAAGCCAAACCTGCTAGGGCTGAAATGCCACTTTTTCATGTCAATTTTCTCACTAACTTTTTGGCCTCTTCCTGTTGTCATCCTTTTGATGTTTGGATTCGTGTCACTCTGGTCCCTGTCCCTTCACACTGTTCTTTCCTCTCTCTCTTGTGACTTTTCTCTCTTGATCCTTCAGACCAACTTTATCCCGGAGCCCTCTCCTGGCTTCCCATTTTAATTCTTTCCTCTCTCTTCCTTCTTCATCTCCTTCATCTCTCACACTTCCATAGGCCTCCCCTTCACACCCCACATCCTTTTTCAAAAAATCTATAAAAATAAAAGATTTGTCAAATAATTTCTTCGGCTCCCTCTAATTTGCAAAGCAGAAAAATCACGTATGTTTCTCTTGCTCCTACGACATTACACGTAATCAGTCTATCTCTGCTAGATAAGCCGAGAGATTCTTCATTTTCTGCCCGCTTTGGGCAAGGAGAGTACCTTGTCACAGAGAGAACATTCCAGGACATGGTAAGACCCTGGGGTGAGAACTAATGGTCACTCAGTAAGTTAGACGGGTAAAGCAGACAGCCAGAGGGTGGTGGTGGTCAGAAAGAGCAGGGGGGTTTTTTTGTTGTTGTTTTTTAAGTTCAGGGGCATGTATGCACAGGCTTGAAGTAAGGTAGGGAGATGCATGCATAGGTTTGAAGACAAAGGAAATTTGTTGGTGGAAAGAGAAGGGTTGCAAAGAGCACCGAAGTCCCTCTGTGATGGGGAAAGATGAACGGGCTCTTTCTTCCCCAGGAGGAAGGGTGGCTTTTAGAAAGGGTGACCTTTCCCAGCACAAGAGGTTCAGGAAGTGCCTTGGTGAACCAGAGCCTCGATGCTCTGACTCTTCTGGGCTGGGGCCCTGGTCTCGTCGCTGCCGGCCAGCAGTGTCACTTCCTCTTTCCTTGCCTTCTCTCCCTTACTAACACTGAGTGCCCATTGGGGTTGCATGAATAACTGGTCCTTTAACAAGTAGGTCTGCACGATTCTGCTTCTTCCGTGTATTATCTCACTTAATCCTCACCACAAACCTTAAGGTTGGAGGCAATAGTATCCCATCTTACAGATGAGGATGACAAAGCACTGCTGGGTGAAGCTGTCCAGGGCTCCCGTCACATAAACCACATACAGCATTTAGAACCTGGTATGCAGTGAGCACTCAGTCTCTGGTAGCTGCTGTCTTGTTCTTTTTTTTCTTTTTAAATATATTTTTATTGATTTCAAAGAGACAGGGAGAGGGAGAGAGAGATAGAAACACCAATGATGAGAAAGAATCATCCTGCAGGCCCCTAACTGGGGATCGAACCCATTACTCAGGCATGTGCCCTGACCGGGAATCGAACCGCAACCTCCTGGTTCATAGGTCAGCGCTCAACCACTGAGCCACACCGGCTGGGCAGCTGTTGTCATTTTCACTTTTATACCAGAGGACATATTATGGAGCAGGTGAGAACACAGACTCTGGACAGATTCTCTTATACTAACTGTGTGATCTCAGGGAAATTGTTACTCAATCTCAGTTTTCATACCTGTAAAACAGAGAAAATAACAGTGAAGAAATTAGAACAATGCTTGACGCATAGTAAGCATTATGTATTATTACTTCTGAATGTCTGTTTCTTATTCCTTTCTAGTTTAAACTGGTGCCTACAATAAACTACGTACTCATAAGATTAACATTAATTAAGATTAATACCACCCAAGCTTAGGTGGTCAGACCCCATGAGCAAGGCAGTAAAGACATGGAAGTTCCGTTTCCTTATGGAGTTTTTAGAATTTAGCTTTGGCCCTAGATTTTTACTTGCTTAGTAATTCAGAAAATTTGTTGAGTACCTACTAAGTGCCAACAAAGGAAACACTCTGAAGTGACCCCTCTTGGTTTGGAGGTGCTTATAGTCTTTTCAAGGAGACAAACCGAGAAATAATTTTATATTTTTTGTTATTTTGTTGTTGTTAATCCTCATCCGAGGATATTTTTCCATTGATTTTTAGAGAGAGTGGAAGAGAGAGGGAGAGACAGAAACATCGATGTGAGAGAGACACATCAATTGGTTGCCTCCCTCACAGGGACTGAGCCTGCAACTGGGCTATGTACTGGACTCAAACCTGGGACCCTTCAGTCTTCAGGCCCACACTCTATCCACTGAGCCAACCCGGCTAGGGCAAGAAATAATTTTAATAAAATGTGCTGGAGACTCCACTCAGAAAGCGACAGAAGGAGATGACATCTGAGGGGGTGTTAAGGGATGATAGAAGGGAGAGGGTGGGAATGCATTCCAGGCGAGGCAACCTGGGCCGCCTGCAGGAATCTGGCTTGATGCGGACGCAGGAGGGTCCTGCACGGCTGGAGGAGGGTGTTCTGCTGGGGAAGGTGTGGCAGGACAAGGGCCTGGAGATGCAGGCACCTGTGAGATTGAGGAGGGCCTTGCATTCCATACTAAGGAATTAGAATGCCACTCTGCAGGCAATGGGAAGCTTTGCAAAGCTTTTAAGGAGAGAGCAATAGAATTAGATCTGACTTTTTTAAAGAAAAGTCTGCAGGTGATGTGAAGGGGGGATTCTGTAGGAAGTCTCCCAGAAAGAGAGCACTACTGAGTCCCACACAGGAATACCCACAAAAGATCCCCAACATCAGAACCAAGAGAGTGCCCTTGGGAGGAGGAGGGAGGAGCCACTGTTAATTAGGAGCGAGAATCAATAGGACTCCTTGACAGTCTTGTTGGAGTGAAAGGGAGTGGGAGATAAGGACTGCACTCCACAGCCTGGATGGAGGCGGCTGCTTCATCTAAGATAAGCAGGGCAGGAGCAGAACCAGATGTGAGATGAGGATGAAAAAGCACAGCCCTAACCGGTTTCGCTCAGTGGATAGAGCGTTGGCCTGCGGACTGAAAGGTCCCAGGTTCGATTCCGGTCAAGGGCATGTACCTTGGTTGCGGGCACATTCCCCAGTAGGAGGTGTGCAGGAGGCAGCTGATCGATGTTTCTCTCTCATCGATGTTTCTAACTCTCTATCCCTCTCCCTTCCTCTCTGTAAAAAATCAATAAAATATATTTTTTTAAAAAGCACAGTGGGTCAAATTGTGGTGCATCGAGGCTTCTGCAGGGCATGGCAGTGGAGCTGTCTCATAGGCGAGGGGAATAGGGGACCCAAGTTCCGGAGGGAAGTCTGGATAAAGGAATGGATTTGGAAAGCTAAAGGGTAGCTGAAGATGTCCTGGCCTGGGGAGGGACAGAGAGGCTGCGCCCATGCTGTTCCAGCCCCAGTGCCGGGAGGTCACCTTATACAAGATCACAGAGCCATGGGGTTGGGAGATGGAGTCCTGGATAATTAATTACCATGACCCCAAGAGATTTTTCTTAACTGGATGTTTTAGGTTCCTGAATTCCTTAGCTTACTGGAAACAATGAATTTTGTTTATGAATCTCATCCATCAGGTGCTGGAGGCTTCACAGGGAACTGAAATGGAAATAAGAGTGGCTGGTATCAACCAAAAAACATAATTATATGGAATAAGTGTGCACCTGAATGAAAAAACTGGAAATTGCCCTAGACTATCTGATATTTATACACGGACCCTGACTCACAGTTAGTGTATACTAAAGAACTGGTTGCTACTTAAATATCTTTGAGAGAGAGAGAGAGAGAGAGAGAGAGAGAGAGAGAGAGAGACAAGAAAAGGCTAATGCAAATCCTACCTTAGCAGAGTAAGTCTGTCCGACCTAAGTAAAGATTTTGTTGATTTTATAAGGAGTTACCTCTGTTATTGGTGGAGAGAGGTCCTTGTGATGTCCTGAGAAAAGGAATTTTCTGAGACTCACACAGGAGGTATTGTAGAATCAAACCCCTGGTCTCCAAGGTCCCATTTCCCTTTGTTAGACCAAGGGAAGTATAGCTGTGGTTCAATAGACCTAGAATCAAAGTCCGTGTCCAGAATTTTCACTCCATATTGGAGCAGTGTCCAGAACAGAATCAAGCTAGCTTAGTTTGTGTTCCCTGTTGCAGCCCATCAGTCCATTGCATGTGGAGTCTGCACAGACACATGACCAGGGAGGGAACATGGACAAATGCAAAAAAGCAGGAGCAAAATCAAAGGAACCAGAGAGCCAAGAACCAAGAGAGAGCCAAGAAAGCGAGCAACTTTGTTTGGGGGATTATGTATCCCCAAATTTTCACAGGCTTGCAATAGCCCTGCCCATTCTGGCCAATCATCTCTGTTCCCAGATCTGACAGGCACCTTTCCTAGTCACCCCAACTTCACTGCCCATGCGTATATCTCTCCTTTATTGGACCCCTTCCCCCAATGATCTGCAGGGAATGGGCTGGTGGTTCCCTGAGGAGTGTAAAATTTCAGCTTCCTGGTGAAGCTTCCCAAATGACATGCCTTTAATGCCTGGCCTCCCGTTTGCTCCTTTTTGGTTATTAATAACTAGCTAATTACAATGGTATCACATCCTCCCCAGTGCAGTGTCATTTGCTATCCTGTGATAATCAGAAGCTTCAACTCGCTATTACATATGTTTTGGATATCTATGTATATAAAAGCCTAAGCGACCATTCGACCAGTAGCTGTAACGTGCACTACCAGGGGGCAGATGCTCAACGCACATGTATGGAAACATGGAACAGACTGATGAATCTCAGAGGGAAGGGGGGAGGGTGGGAAGAGATTAACAAAGATCTTATATGCATACCAGAGGCCTGGTGCATGGATTCGTGCACCAGTGGGGTCCCTTGGCCTGACCTGTGGGGATGGGGCCGAAACTGGCAGTCCAACATCCCCCCCAAGGGGTCCTGAATTGCAAGAGAGCACAGGCCAGGCCAAGGAACCCCACTAGTGCATGAATCCGTGCACCGGGCCTCTGGTATTATAATAAGAATGATAATTAAGTTTGCTTAATCAATGCACTTTAATTGACAGACATTAGTTTTCAAAAGGTGAAGTCTCTGAGGGTTAAAAAAATAAACAAAACAAAAAAATTAAATGATATCCTGGCTGGAGAAGAGTTTGGGAAACTGCAGACAGTGCTCTGTCCTTACTCACTGTCCTTGTTAGTGAGCTGGGTGCCACCCAGCAGTGTTACTGGCATACCCTGAAGTGACCAAAGGGTCCTGCCTGCTCACACTTCCAAAACTTCTGTAAAAACAGATGCGTGGAAAATTTCCAGTCCTGCCTAGCTGACTCTAATTTATCCTTCGAGAGACTCTAAAAGCCCCCAGGATGGGTGAGGTGTCCTTCCTCTGGGTTCCATTTGCCACATTATTTTGTTATTGCCTGGGCTGGTGTTTTGTTCTCTTTTGTTTTTGGTCTGGTTCTACTACCAGACAGTCAACCCTTTAGCAGAAAACATGACCTTACTTGCCGGAAGCCGGTCCATCCTTGCTGCTTGACACAGTCGCTGCAGGGAAGAAACATCTGCACAGCATATTTTTCAAGGGACCTGGCATATATGGCATACTGTTCTTAATATGTTTGCTCCCCTTCTTGGCGCTATGTGTTTTAACCAAGGTCACCTCTCCGAGAAAGGTTGTTTCCCCAGGTAGGGATTTTTCCCTGAAGTTAGGGAGGGAATAAAACCCCTTAACTAAGTGCCAGGTGGGTAGTTAATCACTTTGACTATGAACAATCATGCTTAAGCTACATAATCTTTACTCCCTGGAATGGAGATAAGAAACGCTCTAACCTTTGGAATAGAAGTTGACAGGATTAAAATCAACTGGTATAAATACAGATGTAACAAGACAATAAAAGACAGAACTTGGCTGGAGATCCTGGCTAGAGAACCTGGCTAGGCTGCTGATCAACTGCTGACACGCTGTCTCCGTGTCATTCCTTCTTTGCCGACTCTGTCCACACCTTTGGGAACCCCTGGACCTGCTGGGGTTGGATTTAACTGGTAGGAGACTGACTTCGGAGACTCTTCTTGGAGACACACTTCAGGGATTCACTCAAAGGAGCAGGCCCCAGAAATCTGCGGCGGGCGCAAGATGGCGACGGCGGCCTTAGTTCTCGGGACAGACTCCATCAAGATGGAGAACGGGCAGAGCACAGCCACAAAGCTGGGGCTGCCTCCTCTGACGCCCGAGCAGCAGGAGGCCCTCCAGAAGGCCAAGAAGTACGCCATGGAGCAGAGCATCAAGAGTGTGCTGGTGAAGCAGACTATCGCGCACCGGCAGCAGCAGCTTACCAACCTGCAGATGGCAGCTCAGCGGCAGCAGACACTGGCCGTCATGTGCCGGGTCTACGTGGGCTCCATCTCCTATGAGCTGGGTGAGGACACCATTCGCCAGGCCTTTGCCCCCTTTGGGCCCATCAAGAGCATTGACATGTCCTGGGACTCCGTCACCATGAAGCACAAGGGTTTTGCCTTTGTGGAGTACGAGGTCCCAGAGGCTGCGCAGCTGGCCTTGGACCAGATGAACTCAGTGATGCTGGGCGGCAGGAACATCAAGGTGGGCAGGCCCAGCAACATAGGGCAGGCCCAGCCCATCATAGAGCAGCTGGCGGAAGAGGCACGTGCCTTCAACCGAATCTATGTGGCTTCTGTGCATCAGGACCTCTCCGATGATGACATCAAGAGCGTGTTTGAGGCCTTTGGCAAGATCAAATCTTGCACGCTGGCCCGGGACCCCACGACAGGCAAGCACAAGGGCCATGGTTTCATTGAGTATGAGAAGGCCCAGTCGTCTCAAGATGCCGTGTCTTCCATGAACCTCTTTGACCTGGGTGGCCAGTATTTGCGGGTGGGCAAGGCTGTCACACCCCCTATGCCCCTGCTTACACCTGCCACACCTGGAGGCCTCCCGCCAGCTGCTGCTGTTGCTGCAGCTGCAGCCACAGCCAAGATTACGGCTCAGGAAGCAGTGGCTGGAGCAGCGGTGTTGGGTACCCTGGCCACCCCTGGACTGGTGTCCCCTGCACTGACTCTGGCCCAGCCCTTGGGAGCTTTACCTCAGGCTGTCATGGCTGCCCAGGCCCCAGGAGTCATCACAGGTGTGACCCCAGCCCAGCCTCCCATTCCTGTCACCATCCCCTCTGTGGGAGTGGTGAACCCCATCCTTGCCAGCCCTCCAACGCTGGGCCTCCTGGAGCCCAAGAAGGAGGAGGAGAAGGAGGAGCTGTTCCCCGAGTCCGAGCGGCTGGAGATGCTGAGTGAGCAGGAGCACATGAACATCTCTGGCAGCAGCGCCCGCCACATGGTCATGCAGAAGCTGCTCCGCAAGCAGGAGTCCACAGTGATGGTTCTGCGCAACATGGTGGACCCCAAGGACATCAATGACGACCTGGAGGGGGAGGTGACCGAGGAGTGCGGCAAGTTCGGGGCCGTCAACCGCGTCATCATCTACCAGGAGAAGCAGGGCGAGGAGGAGGACGCCGAGATCATCGTCAAGATCTTCGTGGAGTTCTCCATGGCCTCCGAGACTCACAAGGCCATCCAGGCCCTCAATGGGCGCTGGTACGCCGGCCGCAAGGTGGTGGCTGAAGTGTACGACCAGGAGCGTTTTGGTAACAGTGACCTCTCCGCGTGACCTTGGCCCCACTCCCTGGACGTGCTCTTGCCCTTGTTTCCCCCAGGTTATTGAGACCATCTCTCTCCCACAAGGAAGAACAGCCATTTTCTCTTTGTTAACTCAGCTACAAACTTACATTCATAAACGAGAAAAGGCTTTCTATATTGGACATATTAGAGCTCATTCCTGCCTACCAGGACCCTTAAGCGAAGGAAATTATCAGGCGGATCTACTAACTCGCCCAGTAGTTTGTACAGCTCTAGAAGAAGCCCGGCGGTCTCATGCCATTCACCATCAAAATGCTTCTGCTCTCCGTCTATATTATCGCATATCTAGAGAAGCTGCTCGAAGTATTGTGCGTGACTGCGGCCATTGTCCTACTCATTTTCCTAGCCCTGCTACTGGAGTTAATCCAAGAGGACTTAGACCCTGTGACTTATGGCAGATGGATATTACTCATGTCCCATCTTTTGGCAAACTTTGCTATGTGCATGTTTGTATTGATACCTTTTCTCATGTTATCCTTGCTTCTGCACGTACAGGAGAAGCCTTTAAAGATGTAAGTCAACATTTATTCCAATGCTTTTCCTACCTAGGAATACCAAGGGCACTTAAAACAGACAATGGGCCTGCCTATACCTCTAGAGCTTTTAAAAACTTATGCTCTACATTCGGCATCGCACATACTACAGGAATACCTTATAAAGGCCAAGCAATAGTAGAAAGGGCTCACCAAACTTTAAAAACACAAATTAAAAAATTACAAGAAAATGAGTTTAAATATTCCTCTCCTCATCATGTTCTACAACATACTCTATTTGTAATTAATATACTAAATGTAGATTCTGAGGGAAATTCCCCGATGTACAGACATTGGAACCCTGATCTAACTAAACCTAAAGTCCTCGTCAAATGGAGAGACTTGCTTACAGGAGCCTGGAAGGGACCTGATGTACTTTTAACCCGGGGGAGAGGATATGCTTGTATATTTCCACAGGACGTTCCAGGAAGGGCACCTCCCTTTTCTGCCGTGAATGGGGGTGTCTGGTATATGCCCCATATGTGGAGTTGTCTTGTGCCAAGAGCCTGACATCTTGGGCTGAGGAAGCCTTGTCCTGGGACTACATGCTGACAGCCGTTCCTCCTTTGTTCTGTATTAGCCCCTCTTGCCCTTGTGTCAAGAGGGACCCTCTTCTCACAGTCCATTTGCCCACAGCTGTTGCCTAGGCTTTCTGTTCATGCTGAGATTGAGGCCTGGTGGTGGCCGGTGCCTTGGATCTGTCTCTCGCCCAATGGTGTGAGCTGGGCCCTCCCTGGAGAAGAAACCTGGGTTCCCCAAGATATGTGACCAAGCCAGGGCCCTGCCAGCAGGCGAGGGGAGCCCAAGGCAGGTGCTGGGCGTGGAGGCCACGGGGGCATAGGCTACCAAGGAGACAGAACTGAACCTCTTGCAGGGGGGCGCTGCACCTCCCTCATTCACACACCTCACATCACCCTGCTTGGCCCCGGAGGATGGCTGGTTAGCCAGAGACAGGTAAGATTCCTCAGGGTAGGAACAACCTAAGACAGGCACAGTCGCAGAGGGGCCATCAGGAGACAACTTGGGGGTCAACAGAGGTGGGGCACAGACCCTCACCCCCCCAACTTTGCAGAGGCCTGAACCCTCACCCCTTCTGAGGGAGGTCTCCTGCCCCCATGGCTGCTTCGCTTCCCA
>NW_005356870.1:6247708-6251001 GCF_000412655.1 Myotis brandtii | reverse complement strand
TGGCTGGAGATCCTGGCTAGAGAACCTGGCTAGGCTGCTGATCAACTGAAGGCTGTCTCCGTGTCATTCCTTCTTTGCCGACTCTGTCCACACCTTTGGGAACCCCTGGACCTGCTGGGGTTGGACCCCAACACTTACTCACGTCCCTGTCCCCAACACCTAACACTGTGCCTGGCATACAGCCAGAGCTGCAAACGTGTGTGGTGTGAACACATGCAATCTGCTTTATAAGACTCGTCTTTGAAGACAGGATGAAGAACATGTATTTCCTACCATGGGAGCTCCAGCTCCAGCTCCCAGCTCAGGAAAATGTTGATGGGGGGAAGGCCATCTCGTGGTCTGGGTCTGCTGAACCTCTTCTCCTGGACCAGCCTGCAGCACCCTAGCAAGCATTGTGAGGCTCTGGGGTGACACCATGAACCCCAGATGTGGTTCTTGCTGACTTGGAGCCTTCACATAGTTGGGGAAACAAATCTAATTATCCATGAGAGCATATCTTAAGGGCCCTATGTGTGCCCCTTAATGAGAGATTCAGGAAGTGCAGAGGGAACTGGAGGTTGGAGAGCTTTCGTCTCCTCATTTGGACTCTGAGGCCATTGATCTAAATAAGCACTTATCCTCCCAGTTAGGTCTAGTGGACGCTGGAGGAAATTTTAAGTAGGCCAAGGAGGGACAAAAGCATTTGCATTGGATTTCTACCTTGGACCACAGGGAAAGGGGCAGCTGAAGGAAAGGGCTGTGTCAGGATGCTGCCTTCTTCCCTTTCTTCTCCCTCTTTTTTCTAAACACTTCCATGCCTTGTAGTTCTTTTGCTTTCTCTTCTTTTTCTCTCTACTACCCTCCATCTCTGCCTCCTCCTCCTCCTCCCCAGTATCTTCCATATCAGCCAACCCAGAGGGCACAGCTGACTCCTCTCTGGACACTGACACCACCATCAAGTGAGGCCCTGATGGACCCTTTGATGCAGCCCTTCAACTCGCTGATGCTTCGGGAAGCCCGTCGCCAATGATGTCGCCCGCTAGCCAGATTAACAAGGACAATCAAACCACTGACTTGAGGACAGCTAAAATCCCTTGACTGAAAGACCAGCTGCCTCCTGCATGCCCCACACTGGGAATCGAACTCGCAACCTGGGCGTGTGCCCTGACCAGGAATCCAACCATGACCTCCTGGTTCAGAGGTTGATGCTCAACCACTGAGCAACTCCAGATGCTCACGGTGTTTCTCCCCTTTGTGATTAAGATCTCAGTTGTCTAGGCTTTACCAGAGCTGGATGCAATTGCTTTGGGTGACTCTGCCTCAAATTACTCTGACAGTTTTCTTGGGGTCTCTGTTTATGTATGTCCCAGTAGGTGTGATTGTATCGTAGCTGACTTCTTCAGTCATTTACCTGCTCACTTACCCAGGCAGCTCTCCTTGAAAAAATAAGCAGCAAAGTCTTAAGATATTTATTTCACTCAGCACAAACCAGCTACCAAATAGAAATCTAGGCTTTTTAAAAAACGAACTGGGAAAGGCTTTACATCTTTGAACCGACCGTCAGACATCAGTCTGCAACAGACAGGAAACGCATGCTATGTAATTTAATCACCACCTCCTGTTTCCCAGCCTACATCTCTCTCCCCAGATAAAGGGCTTCTCCTCACACCCCCTTATCTTTGTCTGATCCCTCACCTCTTGGAGAAGGAACTAGGAGCCAGGAAGAGAGTTAATTTGGTTGCAACAACCTGGGAAGAAAAAAAAAATTAAAGATGTAAAAGACGTTGAAGGACTGAGGTTTTAAGCTCAGGCTCACACCTCCGGGTGTCATTTAAGTGCTTCCAAATGTAAACCCCCAGCACCAGGGTAGGGGACTGCATCTTGGTTCAAAGGTGCTGTTTTAGACTGGGATTCTCCAGCCTAGACCACAGGGCAGGCTGGGATCCTACGAAGCAGGGAGGAGACCGATGCACTTGGCAAATCCCTTTAACAATCCCCTGGGCACAAAAGGGCTTTCGGGCTACTCATCTGATCTTAGCATTATCTCTAGCACTGATTTGTCTCAGGTATTTGGGAGTGTAGGGGTGTGGGAGGAGAGGGGAGGAGTGGATGTCAGGGCAGAGATACCCAGTTCAATGACTCACTGTGTGATACTCCTCCAGTGAAGTCCACTTCAGAAGATCAAATGCTCGGGCGGATGGTTAGCTCTTCCCGTGGCTAGGATGAATTCTGACCCCCTGGGAGGAATGTCAAGCCCACACCGCAGGCCTGAGAATTACATCAGAGTATGTCCAGGCTGAGCTGACAGTCCACAGCTTGAGTGTTTACGGGGTGGAGGGTGAACGAGATGCTGCTGTCATTCACACGCAGCCTGTTACTGAATATTCCACACACGGCTACGGTGTGACGATCACTAAGCACTGGTAGTGGGAGTAATAGGACACGATTAATGGAAAAATTAGGTGGGATCAGAATTCCAGGACTCCAGTTCTTAGTCTGTCTGAGCCTCTGTCTATGAGGCAGGACAGTAAGAAGCTAGGAATTCCTTGGCAAGTGGAATAGGGAAACAGACAGATAGCTAAACAGCAGTTTGCAGCCATCTAGTAAATCCCATCTTCTCTAAACCAAGGACACTTAACAGTAAATGGTTTGCACGTCTCCTCAACCAGAAGGTAAATAGCTAAAAGCACCCCACTCGGGGAGATAGACAGCAGAAATCTAATTAGTGCCATCTGCCAAACACACCCAAGGACAGATGAAGTGAAGGAAATAAATAAAACTGAATATTCTATTGAGATCCTGCCTTAAGACCTCCCCTAAACTCCCAGCCTTTAAAACTCCTCAACAACGAAAGTCCCAGAAAGCTCGCTCCCTCCCTTACCTTTCCCTCCTCTCCCCTTCCCCTTTCCCCCACAGGCACGCATCTCCTAAACTCTAAGTGACCCCATGAGGCTTGCAACCAGGAGAGAAACAGGAAGCAGCAGCTTGACCTGGGCTAATGCCCTGAACCAGTCTCCAAGGCCCCCTCTTCTCTGACTTCTCAGTGAGCCAGAGCAGCCCCGCCTAGGGTCATTTTCTCACCTAGTCCTTCTCCTGTTATTCTAGGCCAGGGGTGGGCAACCTTTTTGTGAGTGCGTGCCAAAACCAGCAAAATCTCTTCTGTAAAATTCTTCTGCGTGCCAACCCTTATTTTTTGAGAACATGTTACGCCTACTTGATATCTCTTAAGGTGTACGTATGTGAAGAACCTTGAAGAAATAATAAAATTCATTCGAGTGACAAAAACACAGTATATGATGATGAAAAATACATTT
>NW_005356870.1:6242614-6247581 GCF_000412655.1 Myotis brandtii | reverse complement strand
TGACTCCGTTTGATATTATCAGTGGGACTTTTGCTGCTGCATCACTGATGACAGAGATTTTACATCAGGTTTATATTTTGTGACCTTCAGAGATATGCATGAGCTACTACTTTCATCCGTCAGGCTACTCCTATTACGAGACTTAACAAAATTCATCACTGAGAACAAAGATTCACCAAAACACTGGTCGGATCTAGGAAGGCAAGGAGGGTTAAGGCAGAGGCATAGAAATTGCTCTTCCCCTCTCTCGTCAATCCATGTCTATGGACTTTAAGATAACTTGTTATGTAAAATTATTTATTTATCTAAGATGCACCTACACTGAATTTATCTGAAAAATAAAAAAAGTCGATATTAAGAAAAAAATTGTAAATGGAAGATTATAAGAGAGAGTTTCGCATGCCAGCAAAAGTTACTGGCGTGCCATGTTTGGCACGCGTGCCAGGGGTTGCCCACCCCTGTCTTAGGCCCTTCCCTGTTTCACTGTCCCCAGCTCTAATAAACATCCTCTAAAAGTCACCTGTGATAGTGTTATGAACCCACATACAAATAGCCAGCCCTAGGCAGACACACAAAGGGCCAGGTCCCCTTTCCAGTCACATCTTGTCAAGAAATAGGAGGAAGAGCCCAGCGGCGTGGCTCAGAGGTTGAGTGTCAAGAGATCACGGTTCGATTCCTAGTCAGGGCATATGCCTGGGTTTTGGGCTCAATCCCCAGTGTGGGGTGTGCAGGAGGCAGCCAATCAATGATTCTCTCTCATCATTGATGTTTCTATCTCTTCCTCCCTTCCTCTTCCTCTCTGAAATCAATAAAAATATATTTTTAAAAAATAGCAGGAAGATACATGTCACGGAGCCTAAGGGTGACACGGAGCATAAAGGGACACCTGGTAGACCAGTCTCCACAAGGGGCACAGAACCACAACCATCCTGTCCACACATGTAAGCATTGCTGGGACTTTTTCATGGGGTCCTGGACTGAAAATCTTCACGGATGAAACGACCTCTCGCCCTCTCTGCTGAAGAAAGCTGGGACTTGTTCATGACTAAGGTGGACCCCGAATTGTTTCCTGAAAAAAAAAAAAAAAACCCTGGAAAAAACAAAAACAAAAAAACCCTGGATTTGCCTGCCAGACCTTCACTCTCCAAGGCAGTCTAACATTTCTAAAGCTTATGGGTTGTCCCTCAATGATGCACAAAATATAGTCTCTCTCTAAACCCTTAAACCAGTGGTTCTCAACCTTCTGGCCCTTTAAATACAGTTCCTCATGTTGTGACCCAACCATGAAATTATTTTTGTTGCTATTTCATAACTGTAATGTTGCTACTGTTATGAATCGTAATGTAAATATCTGATATGCAGGATGGTCTTAGGCGACCCCTGTGAAAGGGTCATTTGACTGGCAAAGGGGTCGCGACCCACAGGTTGAGAACCGCTGCTTAAACTGATGCCTTCCAACTCTTAGCCAAAGGCTGAGGGAGAAACCGTTTCCTGTGAAGGGCTATTTCGAAATTATTCAGCCACCACTGTCGATATTTTAGGTTCTTTCTTAGGGTACAGCCAGACATGAGAACAGCAAACACTTAGACATTTCATATTTAGGTTCAAAAGAAAACACAGAGTTGCATTTTCATCAGGGAAGCCCCAAGAGCCAGGGTAGGAAGCATTGGATCTGGGTCTGCTTGGCTGGTGGAGCTGGGGCCCCTCCAGCTCCTGTGTCCACTTAGGAAACCTCACATCAGAAAAGCCTTTTACTCCCAGGGCCTCCAGAAAACATTTTCTCCCCTGAATTAGCTCTCAGAATCGACTTCATCTCCCCTGCCCTAGTTTTTTTTTAGGTAGGAACCTCAGCATTTCATTTGCAACTCAATGTAATAATCTTATGGCCCCTGTGGTCTGCCTGCTTTTATTGTATTAGTCAGGTGCCACCTTTCTGGCCAACCACTGACCACATAGACCATGGTGGTCCCTTGGCTTTTAACAGAACTGAAAAATGCTTATCACCTAGCAGACCTCCTGGCTGTCCTGAGGCAATGCGAATGCTGGTTTTGGTCTATCAGTACTAATGCTCTTGGCAAGAAATGCCTAGAGCACTCACCTTGAGCTTCCCAGACACTCTCTCCCTTTTTAAACCAATGGTACAACCTGAGGCATCTTTGAAGTTCTTATTACCATTGCAAGATGCTTTTCAGCAATGATCATTAGGAAACTTTGTTCTTCAGAAATAATGTAGTACTTACAGGTCCTGGAGGGTACGGGCACTCAGAGAGGTTGGTGTTGCCGGGAGAGAGTCTGGGGCTCAGCTTTTATTGGAGACTTGGGGACCTAGGGTTGTGTGTGGTTGGGGTTGGGGGGCTGGGGGTGGGGAAGCTCACTCTTTACTCCTGAATTTAAAAGCGAAAGGCAAGAATGTCAAGCACCAGGAAGAGAAAAACAACAAGTAGCCCAAGTGGTCAGTTATCAAACAAGATCTCCAAAACAAAGGAGGCTGGGAGGGGGAGAGGCCTGGCCCTTCACCTCCCATGTTCCTTCCGGGTAGCCTTCCTGGAAGTGGAGGCCTCTGCAATCGAAGCCTAAGTCAGGCTCCTGCACCAGACAAAGAAAAGCCAACTGTCAGGGCGCTCACTCCAGTTCCGCTGAGTTTGCGGTGATGCTGGTGTAAACACGCCCACAGCACTGCCGGACCTGTGACAGTGTAACTGCGGTAGTAAGCTGCAGCATCTACGTTTGTGCACGGGCTCTCAGGGATGTTCACACCAGAAATTGACTGTATCCCATCGTTAAGTTATGCATGACTGTACTTCTCAGACCTCTACCCTGCGATCTCCCTCCTCCTGACTTTAGTATGTACTTTAGTTGAGAGCTGTCTCAAACCCTTTCTGGAAATTAGAAAGTCATAACAAGCAAACAAAGTATTTAAAATAATCTGTTTTTTTTTTAAAAAAGAAAGAAAGAAAGGAAAGAAAAGAAAAAATCTGTTTCAAAGACTGCTTATCCAAGTTGGCCAGGCTCTTATTTCTGTCCTTCTGTCCTTCCAACTCCCTTCACGACTGGGGCTCTCAGTGCACTGACAGAGGGAGGATGTTAGCAATAAACTAGCGACTCTGACGGGCTCTCAGCACTCAGCACAGACCCAGGCGAATTAGGAGGCACTGGAGGAATGTTTGTTGAATGAAAACCAGAAGATCTGTGTCAGGAAGAAATGGAAGCTCTGTCCTACCGTTTGGAAATCTGCACATTCAGACCTGGGCTCCCAGTGTCCTGCCCCCATCAGTGACTAGTTTGTTGCTCTTCGTGAGCTCCCTCTGGATTGGACACTGTTGTGGACGAGTCAGTCCCTTTGTGCCTGCTTCACTCTCCTGGCGGAAGGCTGGCTATCTTTTTTGTAAAGGACCATACATAGATTTTACAGTCCACGCGGTCTCTATTGCAAGTACAGTCGATGTTCATTATTCTTGGATTCGGTGTTATGAATTTGCTTAATCACTAAAATCAATACCTGTGGTGTCTCTGTGGTCATTCGTGGACATGTGAGGAGTAGCGAACAGTGTGTCTCCTGATATCTATGTTCCTGGCTGTGAGGCTGAACAAGACGACATCCTTCTGCCTCCTTGCTCAGCTCTCATGCCGTACACAAGTCCTTTCAGTGACCTCTTTAGGGTCAATTTTTTTTTCTGTTTGCGATTTTCCTGACTTTTGCTATTTAAAATGACACCCAAGTGAAGTGCTGGCTAGTGTTCTTACGTACAAGAAGGCTGTGATGTGCCTGAAAAGGAGAAAATATGTGTGTTAGATAAGTTTTATCCAAACATGAGTTATAGTGCAGTTGGCATGAGTTAAACATGGGGATATATATATATATATATATATACACTAATATATATAGGGGGGACCAGGCCAGCAGGGGGGCAGTTAGGGGGCAACCAGGCCAATAGGGGACCAGTTAGGGGGTGATCAGGCCGGCAAGCATAGGCAGTCAGGGGTGACCAGACAGGCAGGTAGAGTGGTTAGAGGGGATCAGGCAGGCTGGCGGGGGTGCAGTTAGGGGGCAACCAGGTCAGCAGGGGGGCAGTTAGGGGGCAACCAGGTCGGCAGGGGACCAGTTAGGGGGCGATCAGGCTGGTAAGCAGAGGCAGTTAAGGGCAATCAGGCAGGCAGGCAGGTAGAGTGGTTAGGAGCCAGCAGTCCCAGATTGTGAGAGGGATGTCCGACTGCCGGTTTAGGCCCCATCCTTCAAGGATGGAATCTAAAATGGCAGTTGGACATCCCCCAAGGGGTCCCAGATTGAAGAGGGTGCAGGCTGGGCTGAGGAACACCCCCCTCCCCCATGCACGAATTTCGTGCACCAGGTCACTAGTAAAGGAATAAAATTCCAAACATTCAATGATTTTGAGGGCATATCCAAAGGTATTCAGATTCCAAAATTATTCCTTTAAAAGATGTCTTGGCCAAGGCAAAAGAGAGAGAGAGAGAAAGAGAGAGGTTCTTTTTTTTTTTAAAATTTTTTTAAAATTTTTTTATTGCTTAAAGTATTACAAAGGGTATTACATATGTGTCCTTTTTTTCCCCCGCCCTTGACAATCCCCTGGCCTCCCCTACCCCCCAGTGTGTATTGGTTCTTTGTTGACAAAAATGGTGTGACTAGAGGCTTGCAGGAACCTAACCCTGATTTCCCTTAGGTGCAATGGTTTAGTCCTTGCTGACTCAGTATCCCCAGTGACTTCATAAAACATAGTTGCTCTGAATAACAATAACCGATTGTTTTCAACTCTGCATTTGTAATGTGAAAGAACCCATAGACAATAGGCAAATGATGAGCATGACTGTGAGCCAATAAAACTGTGTTTATAGTGTTTATAGACATAGAAACTTGAGTTTTAGAAATTTTTGTAATCAAGTATTCTTTTAAAAAAGTTTCCCCCCCCAATCATTTAAATATTTTTTATATTTTAAATTTTTTATTTTAT
>NW_005356870.1:6240187-6242196 GCF_000412655.1 Myotis brandtii | reverse complement strand
AGTAACAGGCAGACTAGCCCATCAGCAAGGATTTACATAATAGTAAATGGGGAAGTTGCTTCAGCTACCATTATCTGGACTAACAGTGGGTGCACAGCCCTGACCATTGCCAGAGCTCAAGGGTCGCCAGCCTTCCGGGATCCTTGTCCACACCTCTCTGCTAGTGAAGATAACAGGTGGCTTCCCACAATGGGTGGATACTAAACCACTGAGCCATACTGACTGGCAGCCCTCCCCTCCCCCCCACCATTTAAAAAATGTAAAGACCAGTCTTAACTTTCTGGCCTTACGTGCATGGCCTTACATGGGCTGGATTTGGCCCAGGGGCCATAGTTTGCCAACTCTTGCTGTGGAGCCTTGTTTTCAATTAATCCACTGCTTTGGACCCAGACCATAGTAGATTAGAGAGAGCCATCATCTCATTCTCCTGTAAGTCTCTGCTGTCCCAGGACTCCCGTCACTCTGATAGGGCCTAAGAACATTCGTGACCACTAGGTCTTTGGAATAGAAGGAGTCAGTATTTTTTTTTTAATCTCCCCTTTTTCCATGGATTTTTAGAGAGAGTGGAAGGGAGAAGTAGAAAGAGAGAGAGAGAAAGAAAGAGACAGGAGAGAGAGAAACATTGATGTGAAACATGAATGTGAGAAAGACACATCGATGTTGCCTCCCACACGGGCCATGACCTGCACCAGGGATTCATCTTGCAACCAAGGTATGTGCCCTTGACCCAGAATTGAACCTGTGACCTTTCAGTGCACAGGCCAACACTCTAACCCCTGAGCCACGCGGGCCAGGTCAGGAGTCAGTATTGAAGTCTGTTCGGTAGTTGGGTCTGAAAGCCGGCTGCACGCTTCCTAGCTGTTTCTACCTGCGGCAGCTTTGCAGTCATCTCGTAGATGACTACGAGAGAGAACCATGGACATCTCCCAGGACTGAGTGTAGGTCACACTGCACAGGAAGCAGAGGCTCCAGATGGGATTCCCATACTGCCCCCACCACTCCGGCCCCAGACGGGTAAGCTGCTTGACCTCTACACGTGGGTGTCCTTGGACATCATCTAAGCCTCACACCGCGAGCAGGCAGATGCCCACAAATCTCCTCACCATTTTCCAGGCCCAGAGACCATGCAATGCAACCAATAAGTGGACAGGGAGATATTTCCCTAAAAACTGTAGCCATTTCTGTCGCCTGGCCACATACTATTTAGGGCCCAAGGGAGGTGCCTCCAGGTTGCCCCAACCCTTGGTTAGCCTCCTGTCAGTCAGATAATTTTTAGGCCTGGGCAGAAACCCACTGGTGAGAAACCTCTCAAATGTCACCGCTGACAAAGGAGGGAAGAAAATGGAAAACTCTCTTTATTTCCCTGACCTAAGAGATAATATCGCTTTGCTCTTCCCCTTTGTTTAAGGTCAGATCCTGAGAATCCCTTGAAAGTGGCTCCAGAAGAAGGAATTTCTCAGACACATAAATTTATGTGTTTCTTTCCAAATGGAATACTTTCAGCAGTGACGATTCCTGTCACCAGAAACCATGTTCATTTCCTCTTCTGCAAAATTGAAGTAATGATTCTGACCCCAGCCTGGCGTTTAGCGTGCTTGTTAAACTATACGGGACTGCCATTATGTCTAACTGAAACATTGATGTTTAACACGTCCTTTTAGTGACTCTCACAAGCAACGGGCGACAAATTAAGTCAGCACTTTCATCCCAAGGAACTCCCGGCACTTTACAGACACGGTCTCACTCACTTCCGCAGCGTAGAAAAGCATCGTTCAAGCAACCACAGACGCAGTGCCTTGTGCGCAAAGCCGCTCAGAGCCGCACCAAGTCCCGGGTCTCAGGATGGGGCTGCGGCCCCGGGGAGCCGCAGAGAACTGGGGCGTCCGGGATCCAGCAAGGAGACCGAGCTCTGGTCCGGATGTGCGTCTGGCCGCGTCACGCGTTTCCCGGACTTTGTGGCGAGTAGGGCCCTGGAGGCGGGAGGGGGGGGAGGGGGGATGGGCAGCCTG
>NW_005356870.1:6239380-6240051 GCF_000412655.1 Myotis brandtii | reverse complement strand
CGCGGGCTCCCTCTGCGCCACCTACGGACCGGCTGCAGGCGCGCCTGAAGGTCAGCGCTCCGAGTAGAGCTGAGACATGCAAAGGAGCCACCCTCCTTTCCTCACCGTGGGTGCCTCTTTCTAGACATGAACACGAAATGGAACCTGGCACGTTTGTGCCTGTTATATTTTTTGCAAACAAATAAGTGTCTTGGAATGAGAGGTGACAAGGGACTCAAAGAGCCCAGTTTCTCCTGTTTTGCAGAAAAGGAAACGGATTTGACCAATCGCCTGTCTGCTGCCTCGCCCCCTCCCCCCTCCACCTTGTTCTGAGTCCTTGCCTCACACCTTCCTGCAGTTCCACTCGTTTTATCCGGTGGTTTAGGATTTTTAACAATGCGCTGAACACGCCAGAATGGGGAAGGCGAACCCCGCCTCTGCCCCTCAGTGAAGGTGTGTCTTTAGCGAGTGGCTGTGGCTCAGGGGTGGGGAAAGTCCAGCAGGGAGGGTATAGTTGCCCCCGAAATCATTTGGTCTGGCCGTGCCAAGGCATTAGGGGTGAGTTAATTAAATGTTTGACCAAATATAGCAGGATAATTTAAAAAAAAATAATTCTTTGTTTTTTGAAAGTATAACATATGTCCCCCTTCCCCCCAATGACCCTCTCCAGCCTGCCCCGCACCCCCCCCCCC
>NW_005356870.1:6211924-6239312 GCF_000412655.1 Myotis brandtii | reverse complement strand
CCCCACGCCGCCCCGCCCCCCCCCCCCCCAGGGCTATTTTTTAAGTTGATAATGTTGTGTGGTCCAGGAATGGTGATATAAATATCCAGATGGCCCTTGGTAGGAAAAAGGTTCCCCACCCCCGCCTTATCTCTTGGGAAGCAGGGACTGAACCTGAGCTGATCACAGCTGTGCCCCTGAGCGAGCCCAGCACTGGGTACTGCGGGGGCCTTGATGAGGTTGGAGCCCCTCCCAAAGGCCACGCTTGGTATCTACCTCCCGTGGCCACTGAAGCTAAGCTAAAAAACCCCGCACATTTTTTTTTTTTTTTACCAGGCTGGTCCCAGGGCCTTGCCTGCTGCCCTCCTGTGTAGTGAAAAGAAAGGGTTCATTCTACTTGGACGTTATGATTCTTTAAGGCCACAGCTTCCATTGCAAACAGGTGGTTTTCAAAATTCTGGCCATGGGATCCAGGCTTCAAAGGACTAATCAGAAGCAAGGTGAATGGAACAGCCATGGCTGGCCTGGTCCGCTGGAAACAGGGGTGTGGGAGGGTGAGAGTAGAGCACACATCACCCTCCTGTTGACTGAACAATATCTGTTACAAGTACAAAGTTCCAAAGAATATCTGTGCCAGATGCTTCCAAAGAAAGGCCAATATTCAACAGCTCAGAGTTTTGGAGTAAGGCAAGGTTTATTGATCAAGAAGGCCTAGCTCGAGAAGATGGGAGAACTAATTCTCAAAGCCACGAAGAGGCGGGAGAGGACCATAGACAGCCAGGCAACAGAAAGGAGTCCAAGGAAAAGTAGGAAATGTCTAAATCCCTTTGCTCCTGGTCGACCCCGGCAGATCGGAGTCTGGTTCTGGAGTCATTACTTGGTGCGTATGTCCCCACTTCTTCACTGAGGGAAGGGCTGCTCAAGCAGCAGGCATGATTCCTCCAGTCCATTAGCATATCTGTAGCTGGAGTTATTAGCCTGAAGGCCACCAGGGACAGGAAGCATTTCACTATTACTGTGGACTAGGTGTTTGGTCACCAAAAAGAATTTATTGGGGGAAGGGGAGGGAGAAAGGGTTGCAACCCAGTGCCTGCACACATGGAAAGCCACCGCACGCCCGGGCCTGCGGGCCTGCGTGGCAACATGGAGGGGCATATTTATTTATTTATTTATATTTATATTGATTTCAGAGAAGAAGGGAGAGGGAGAGAGAGATAGACACATCTGTGATGAGAGATAATCATTGATCAGTTGTCTCCTGCATGCCCCACACTGGGGATCTAGCCTGCAACCCAGGCATATGCCCTGACCGGTAATGGAACAGTGTGACCTCCTGGTTCATAGGTTGATGCTCAACTACTGAGCCACGCCAGCTGGGCTGGAGGGGCGATTTTAGAAGGGGAAAGGAAGTTAAAGGAAGGGGAATTTAGAGCCAAAGAACTTTATTATAAACCTAGTTCTCCCTGTAGAGTGCCTGCATGCAGGATTCTCAGATTGTGCAGAGTTCGAGGACTTCCATAAGCTCTGGCTCTCCCATAGACCCTCCCGATGGATTATGTCCACTTAAGTTGCAGACTGTTTATATCAGTCAAGACCCGTCAGCACACAGTATCCCTTTCATTTGTCTACTTCTCCTGCTCCAGGGTGCTGGGGTCCAACCCCAGCAGGTCCAAGGGTCCCCAAAGGTGTGGACGGAGTCGGCGAAGAAGGAATGACACGGAGACAGCCTTCAGTTGATCAGCAGCCTAGCCAGGATCTCCAGCCAAGTTCTGGTCTGGATCTCCAGCGAAGTTCTGGTATTTATTGTCTTGTTACATCTGTATTTATACCAGTTGATTTTAATCCTGTCAATTTCTATTGCAAAGGTTAGGGTGTTTCTTATCTCCATTCCAGGGAGTAAAGATTATGTAGCTTAAGCATGATTGTTTGTAGTTAAAGTGATTAACTACCCGCCTGGCACTTAGTTAAGGGGTTTTATCCCCTCCCTAACTTCAGGGAAAAATCCCTACCTGGGGAAACAACTTTTCTCGGAGAGGTGACCTTGGTTAAAACACATAGCGCTAAGGGGAGCAAACATATTAAGAACAGTATGCTATATATGCCAGGTCCCTTGAAACATATGCTGTGCAGATATTTCTTTCCTGCAGCGACTGTGTCAAGCAGCAAGGATGGACCAGCTTCCGGCACCAGGGTTCACTGCTTCCATGTTACCATCCTGTCACTCCTCCCTTGGTGATTTCTCTAGCGCATGGCACTCCTCAAATGTCCCACCTGTCACACTGTTTGAGGCCAGTTTCTCCCATTGGATCATGAGTCCCTGAAAACCAGAGCCATGTCTTATGCTGTGTCGTATTCTTGCAAAGTCTTTTGTTTTTTTTAAAATATATTTTTATTGATTTCAGAGAGGGAGGGAGAGAGAGAACATCAGTGATGAGAGAGAATCATTGATTGGCTGCCTCTTGCATGTCCCACACCGGGGATCGACCCCACAACCCAGCCATGTGCCCTGACTAGGAATTGAACTATAACCTCCTGGTTCATAGGTCCATGGTTCATAGGTTGACACTGAACCACTGAGCCACGCTGGCAGGACCTATTCTTACAATGTTTAAGTGATATTTTAAGAACACTTAAGTGCTAGGCTGTGGGGATAGAGTTGAGAGAAGAACTTCCCTTATGGGGCTGACATCTTAGAGAAGGGGAGACATAATAAGCTTGTCAACATAAGAAACATTCAAACCTGTAAAGAGTTTTTGTGAGTTTATATGAGTCTAGTTGTCTACAATTGCCAGGTAGCAAAATTTCAACGGATTAAGATAATGCTCTGGAGAATGGCAGTTTTGCACCTTATTTTATTTACTAGAGGCCAGATGCACGAAGATTTGTACAAGAATGGGTCTTCCTTCCCCTGGCTGCTGGCACTGCTTTTGCTCTGGCCAGAGCCACCTTCTGCCTTCCCACACTGACCAGAGGCCCAGAGCGGCTGGGGTGGTGTGGGACACCAGTGTCGTTGCCATGGTGATGAGGCAAGTGTCCCGCCCTGCCCCCGGCTGCTTGGTGCCTGCATATGCAAATTAACCTGCCATATTTGTTGGGTTAATTTGCACACTCACTCCTGATTGGCTGGTGGGTGTCGTGAAGGTACAGTCAATTTGCATCTTTCTCTTTTATTAGTGTAGATTACAATCTAAAGAGGAGACGTTAAGTGGGTTACATGAAATCCATTGGTGATAGATTGGGGTGGTGGGAGAAAGCAAAGTGGGGAATCCTCTGGAATTGCTTAAAAAGTAAGATGTTAGACACATGTTTCTTTTACATATGTGGGTATAGGATAGTTAACAGTCAACAATTAAATCAATGACGATAAGGGGATTTGTGGTCTCTGCAGAGCCGTGCCTATACTTTGAGGGGTCTGGGAAAAGAAAATTACTTTGATATTCTAATTATATATTACTAGAGGCCTGGTGCACCAAATTCATGCATGGGAGGGGTGTGTCCCTCAGCCCAGCCTGCATCCTCTCCAACCTGGGACCCCTCGGGGGATGTCCAACCGGGACATTCCTCTCACAATTTGGGACTGCTGGCTCCTAACCGCTCGTCTGCCTGCCATCCTGATCACCCCCTAACCACTTCTGCCTGCCATCCTGATCACCCCCTAACCATTCCCATGCCATCCTGATCGATGCCTAACTGCTCCCCTGCTGGCCTGATTGCCCCTAACTGCTCTCCCCTGCAGGCCTGGTTGCCCCCAACTGCCCTCCTCTGCAGGCCTGGTCTCCCTAAACTGCCCTCTTCTTCAGGCCTGGGTCCCCCCAACTACCTTCCCCTGTAGGCCTGACCCACAACTGCCCTCCCCTGCAGGCCTGGTCGCCCCCAGCTGCCCTCCCCTGCAGGCCTGGTCCCCCCCAACTTCCCTCCCCTGCTGGCCTGTTTGCCCCCAACTGCCCTCCCCTTCTGGCCTGATCACCCACAACTGCTCTCCCCTGCAGGCCTGGTCGCCCCCAACTGCCCTCCCCTGCCGGCCATCTTGTGGCAGTCATCTTGTGGCAGCCATCTTGTGATGATGTGAGGGCATCGTGCGAGGGAGTGAGGACCACCTAAGCTTTTATTAGTATAGATCATAGATGCAAAAAGACAATAGACCGGCTCAGTTAAGGACAAGATTGACCTTTATTAGGGAGTATTCTGGCCTAGGACATGACTACCCACCATAAACTGCTTTTAGTTAAAAGAGTTTTAATTTCAGACCATCCTTTGTGATTACTTTAGGTCTCTGAGTTTGCAAGGCCACTACGCAGACCTTCCCTGAGCTACTCAGGTTAGCACATGACCTCTTTTTGTCCACAGAGCCAAACTGTTGACAATTGCCAGGAAGTAAAATCTTAATGCATTGAGATAATGTTCCAGAAAATGGCAGTTTTGTACCTTATTTTACATTATAATTAAAAGAGAAGATGTAAGTAGGTTACGGGAAATTTATTGGTGATAGATTAGAGAGGTGGGAGAAAGCAAAGCAGGGAAAGAAACCTCTGGGATTGGTACATCTTTTACATAGGTGGGTGCAGGATAGGTAATAGTCAACTATTAACATGATAAAAATTACAATCAGAGGATTTTTATTCTCTGCTCTGGTATTGCTTGTGCCCTGCGGGGGATGGGAGATGGGGAGGCCCAGAAAAAGTTACCCTGACATTCCAAAGGTATGTTATTGTAAATGCAAAAGATAATAGGCTTAGTTAAGGTAAAGATAGACTTTTGCCCAGCCAGCATAGCTCAGTGGTTGAGCATCAACCTATGAACCAGGAGGTCATGGTTCGATTCCCGGTCAGGGCACATCCCCAGTGTGGGGCATGCAGGAGGCAGCCGATCAATGAGTATCTCTCATCCTTGATGTTTCTATCTCTTTCTCCCTCTCCTTTCCTCTCTGAAATCAGTAAAAAATTTATATAACCTGCACACCCCCTACTAGAGATCAAGGCCCCAACTTGGGCATGTGCCCTTGACTGGAATCGAACCCTTCAGTCCACAGGCTGATGCTCTATCCACTGAGCCAAACCAACTAGGACTCAATAAAAAATATATATATTTTTAAAAAGATTGACTTTTGTCAGGAAAAAGAATCTAACCTAAGACATGATTACCCACAATAAACTGCTTTTAGTTAAGACATTTTAATTTCAGACCATCCTTTGTGGTTACTTTAGGTCTCTGAATTTGTAAGACCACCACACGGGCCTTCCCTGAGCTTGTCAGGTTAGCATATGGCCCCTTTCGTCCACACACACAAAATTAACAGGTAGGAGACATGGCCTCCAGAGTGATCTGTACAAGGGCGAACAAGAGAGCAGAGAAGGGGATGTTAAAAAACAAAATTCAATCGAGTAAATGTAGAGATCTAATTGACCTCACTAAGTGATTAATGAATCAGACAGCACCCCATTTAGCAACGAGAAGGGCTCTCTGAGGGGTCATACAAAATGAAAGATTTTTAAAGGAAGAAGAGTGGGGCAGGTGAGTTATTAGCAAAAGTAAAGAAAGGATTATTTTTAGACTGGCGCATTTTTGGGGGGAGGGAGAAGAGAAAAGCAAGGACACTAATCAGGAAGATTGCCTCTTCTTTCTGTGGGGGTGAGTGTGGGTAAAGGGGTGGAGAGGGCCCACATGACAACTTCCCTGTGACAGACTACCTTACTGATGCTTGAACAGAAAATTCCAGATGGATTGATTAAGATTAAATTTCTAGAAAAGGTTAAAACAGCAATCAGGTCAGATATTACTTTATTTTTAAAATTTTTATTGATTTCAGAGAGGAAGGGAAAGGGAGAGAGAGATAGAAACATCAGTGATGAGAGAGAATCATTGATCGGCTGCTTCCTGCACGCCCCACACTGGGAACTGAGCCCAAACCCTGGCATGTGCCCTTGCCCGGAATCGAACCTGGGACCCTTCAGTCCGCAGGCTGACACTCTATCCACTGAGCCAAGCCAGCTAGGTCCAGGTCAGATATTAGATCTTGGTTTGTTATCATGGCTTTAGCACAAGTGACTCCATTTTGGGCCTGTGCTAAAGCCGGAGAGAGTGTACGCTGGGTGGAAATGGGAGCATTCCAACTGGATGGTCAGGGAAGGCCACACACAGAAGGTGACATGGGCATCGCCTGCAGGTGGCAAAGGAGGAAGTGGTGGGGAAGCTTCCAAACACTGAGAGCAGCACAAAGCAAAGCCATTAGAGGTGGGAACAAGGAAGAGGCCACTGTAGCTAAAGAGAAGACGAGAAATAAGAAACTGGGTTGAGAGGAGGAGGCGAGATTAGAGAGATGCGAGCATGTGAGAAAGCACCAGGGGTCTCCTGGGGTGCAGTAAGGGCTCTGGGTTTGACCTCTATGTGAGAGGGTCAGGCATAATGTTTTGAAGTTCCCACAATTTCAACAAAGCTGTTTCCACAAGGGACACAGTGACCATTCTAGTGCCCATTTCTCAGGCTTATTCGGTTTCTCTGTTGCCTTTGATGCCATTGGCCACTCCCGGTGTTTTGCCACTCTTCCGTTAACTTTTGGAATTCCGCCTGCTCCTTTTCTTTTCTACTTAAGCGGCTACTGCTTCTTGGGCTTTTGTCATTTTCTTCCTCTGCTCTCCCTTGGAGTGTTTCTCCCAGCCCAGGCTTTCCTGTTAGCCGTGTGCATGAGTTCCTAACACTCACACCCTCATTCAAACGGGCACTTAGAGCATGAACAAGGCTGGTGGGGTTGGCAGGGAAGAAGGCGAGAAGGTGTGTGTCATATCTATGCAGTATCTGGCCCCTACTAACCTTTTCGGGGGTCACTTCAAATATCTCCCATTTTGAGAAATTTTCAGCTCTGCCTTCACTTAAGATGTAGTATATTGACTATGGCTGAGAAACAAATCAGCAAAAACAGTAACCATTTAGGATGTCTCTTGGTTCTGGCTTAGCCTCCCTCCCAAGAGTGTAGGGAAGATGCTGGCCAGGGCTGCAGCCACCCGCTGGGGCTGGTAAGTGAGCACTGGCTCTTGGTGGGAGGCCTCAGCCCCTCTCAGCCAGCATCTGGTTTCCTCCAGAGCAGGGAAGCCAAGAGGACAAGACCAGATCTGGCGAGCCAAGAGGACAAGCCGGAAGCTGCAATGTCTCTTATAACCTATCCTCAGAATTCACATCCCATCATCTCCACCATTCTCTATTGGTCACTCAGAACAGCCTTGATCCAATGGGGGAGGAGACTGGGCAAGGGCATGAGTCCCAGGAGGTGAGGATCATTGGGGCCATCTTGGAGATGGACTAGCCCATGTAGTTTTCTACTTTTTCAGTCTAAATAGCAATGACTTGTCCCTAAAAACGCAGCTCACAGACACACAGCCACTTTCTTTGAGAAGCCACCCTCGTTGGTGAACTTCCTCTTCGGCTCCTTTCTTACAAAAAGCTGCATTGGAATTGTTGATTTAACGGCTTCTCTCTCCCCCCATCTTTAAGCTCTTTGAGGAATAAAAGCATGTCTGATAGGACAACTTGATACCAGGCTCGACAGCACTGGTACAGGGTAGAGACTCAGTACCACTTATACTAGTATAAGGAATACATGAATGGATCCTAACATTCCCTTCTCCAACCAGGAATATTCTGGATGGCTTTTAATTGACATCACTACCCACGTCAATTCTCTGCTGGTTGGTTTTCATATTTCAGCTTTCATATTGCATTTCTTACCTCCCCTCCCCGAAGAGGAAGGAGTTCCACCCCAGACAACAGGAGTTCTTGTTGGAATTGCCAGCCTGCCCTATGGACTTTGGACTGGCCAACCCCCACAAATTGTGCGAGCATCTTCCTCAAAACAAATCTCTCTCCATACATCTTACCGGTGCTCTTCTTCTGGAGAACCCTGACTACCCATGTGGAGCAGGCAGAGTGGGGGCTGGACAGGTACTTTGCCTCTAGTGTCATGGCCCCTTAACCAGACTATAAACCAGAGCAATTGTTCTGTTCACAGCACATTGTTGGGAGAATAAGGGCCTTTTCCTCACACATTCAGGTTTTGGAAAGATAGTTGAAATTTTTTTTTGATTGATTGATTTGAGAGAGAGGAATGGGGGGAGGGGAGAGAGAGAGAGAGAAAGAGAGAGAGAGAGAGAGACTGATTTGTTCCATTTATTTATGCATTCATTGGTTGATTCGTATATGTGCCCTGACTGGGGATTGAACCCCCAACCTTAGGGTATCAGGATGATGCTCTAACCAACTAGGCTATTGGGCCAGGGTGGTGTGATCATTTTCAAGTGCCATAAACCAAAACGGAAATTAAAGTCATCAAAATGCCTTTGAATTTACTGTTCTTTCTCTGGTTTCCACACTGTCTCTCTCATGGAGGAAGAATCCTCACCAAATCCAGGCAGTTTATTGATGAAGCCGTCATCTGTTGTCCTCCCAGGGTGAATGTCATGTGTGTGTCGTGTCCAGTCCATTCCTCCCACACTCACATTCTCTCTTCTGGGCATGAAGCGAGGGAAGTTTCCTCTTCCTTAGCAGCAATGCTGAGCGTGCTTGCTTTAGCCAACAATGAAAATGCTAACGGGTGTTCTCAGGAAAGCTATCTGAATGCTTCGTCCTTTGGATGTGCAGAGCCAAAGAAAAAGAACCGAAATGTGACGCCTCAGCTTTTTCCTATCTAGCCTTGGAAATGCTTACTGCCTTCCTCAGAGGCCTTGGGGGGAAGGTTACAGAACAGGATAAATTTGCATCTAAAAATAAATGAGCTGATATCACACAATTGCAATTATACATTGGTTAGGATTTTAGCTCTTTTAGTTCTCTTCTCTATGAGCTTAGTTATGCTGAAAAAATTAACTGGAAAAGTCGAAGGAAAATATTTGAACAATTTAGGTTTGAGCCAAAATGCGCCTTTCATTATAGTCACTTAATATTGATTTTAAACAGCAGCTTGTGTTTTTTTTTTCTATTATCCATTTTTTTTTATTTAAAAATGTTTTTTTAAAAATCTTTATTGTTGAAAGTATTCCATATGTCCCCCCATTTTTTCCCATTGACCCCTTCTGGCCCACTCCTGCCCCCACCCCAGGCCTCCACCACCCACGGCCCCAGGCCCTCACCACCCCACTGTCTGGTCCATGGGGTGTGCATATATGCGTACAAGGTCAGCAGCAGCATGTTTTGATCAGATCTTTCTGGCTGCTGTCTTCTCTTTCTCCCATGACTACCACTGGCTACCGGTTCAGCCAGGGCTGACGGAGCTTTGAACAGGATTCTCACAGTATAAAAGGAGACACTGAAAGTGAGGGGTTGAGCGGTCTCAGCAGAAAGCTCCATTTCAGCGTGCCAGGAGGTGAACCAGATGTTTGCAGAAGCCAAGGGGCTGGGCTGGAGGTGAGGAATGAAGCTGGGTAAACAGCCCTATGCCACATAAGGACATTTTGGACAAGGGCCGACCACATAGATGACATGTGACAGGAAGGTGACTGCATAGCCACCCGCCACCAGCAATGTCCTAGGGCAGAACGTTACTGTCTTGTGCAGTTCTCAGTGTACAGATAATGATGCCATTTGTTAACTAGAAAAGCCGCCTGGGGCACCCATGAGGACCAGTGAACTTTCCAAGATTTTTCCTCCTTCTAAACCCCTGTGACAGCTGGTGGGACTCCATCACAAGATGCCCTTCAGCAAGAACCACCAGGTGACTTTTTTTCTTCTTTTTTTCATCAGGTGACTTTGAAGAAAAAGCCTTACAGGCCCTGGAGCATACAAGGCACCCAGGGGGCACACAGCGAGGTGAGGGTAGAGGGAGGGAGCTGGGGTCCTGCTTTTATTGGAGTCAAGTTTGGGGTCTGGGGGGGCGGGGCTCACTCTTTACTGGTGAATTTAATACAGAAAGGCAAGAATTTAAAGCACAGGGAAGAGAAAAAAAGCAAGTAGCCCAAATGGTCAATTATCAAAATCAAGGTGCATTCCAGGTAGCCTTCCTGGAAGTGGAGGCCTCTGCCATCAACGCCTAAGTCGGGCTCCTGCATCATAAAAAGAAAAGGCAACTGTCAGGGCACTCACTCCAGTTCCTCAGTGTTTGTGGTGCCACTGGTGTAGTGCTGCTGGTGTAAACAAGCCTACAGCATGCCAGACGTGTGACAGTATAATTACAGTTGGCGACTATGGCACCCAAGTGTGTGTACGGCTCTCCAGGATGCTCACAGGAGGAAATTGCCTAACGAGGAATTTCTTGGAAAGTATCCCGTCACTAGGCAGCACGTGACTGTAAAACTGATTCTAAATGGCTGTATAATATTCCATTCTATGTCAGCCATTTCCTGTATTTTAATTTAAGTTTTTACTTTATAACGGACACTCTGGAGAGCATTTTTGCACATACTAATTTTGTGAATTGTTTGGTTTATGTCCTTTACCCATTTATTTCTTGAGATTCCTAGTGTTTTTCTTACTAATTTATATAATAAAGATGTAAACTCTTTAAGATGAAAAAAAAAAAAAAAGGATCTGGCCCTAGCTGGTTTTGCTCAGTGGATAGAGCATGGGCCTGCAGACTAGAGGGTCCCGGGTATGATTTCGGTCCAGGGAATGTACGTCCGTTGCAGGTTCCTGGCCCTGGTCAGGATATGTGCGGGAGACAACCAATTGTTGTGTCTCTCTCACATCGGCGTTTCTCTCTGTCCCTCCTTCTCCCTTCCACTCTCTCTCTAAAAAAAAAAAAAAAAAAAAAAGAAAAGGAAAGAAAAAAAGAAAAAAATATCCTCAGGTGAGGATTAAAAAAAATAATAATAAAAATTTTAAAAAAGGATCTGGAAGAATCTGGGATGACTTTTTTATAGGGATAAAGAGACCAGCTGGAGTGCACCCTGTTCTTCCTACCTTTACAGTGGATGAATTCATTATAAAGTACAACCCCCCCCATCTGTGCTTTCACTTTTTGAGAGTTTACTTATCCTTGGTCTGAAAGTATTACAGAGACAATTCCAGAAACAAACAATCATACGTTTTTAATTGTGTGCCATTCTGAGTGGTGTGATGAAATCTCAAGCTGTCCTATTCCTTCCCCCTCGGATATGACTCATCCCTTTGTCCAGTGTGTCCATGGTGTAGGCGCTCCCCACCTGTTAGTCACTTAGTAGCCATTCCCAGTATCAAATGGATTCTCAGTCAGCTGTGGTCAAGTAACCTTTATTTTATTTAGTAAATGCCGCACGCCTGGCTGGCTTGGCTCAATGGTTGAGTGTCGACCTATGAATCAGGAGGTCATGGTTAGATTCCTGGTCAGGGCATATGCCTGGGTCTCGGGCTTCATCCCCAATAGGGGGAGATGCAGGAAGCAGCCGATCAGTGATTCACTCTCATTAATGTTTCTATCTCTCCCTCTCCCTTCCTCTCTGAAATCAATAAAAATATATTAAAAAAAAAATAAATGCCCCAAAGTGTAAAAGTAGTGATGCTGGTAATTCGGATATGCCAAGGAGAAGCCCAGCAGTACTTCCGTTAAGCGAAAAGGTGAGTACAGTACAGTAAGATATTTGGGGGGAGAGAGGCCACTTTCATTTAACTTTTATTACAGTATATGGTTAGAATTTTTCTATTTTATTATCTGTTACCAGAGGCCCAGTACACGGATTCGTGCACCAGTGGGGTCCCTCAGCCTGGTCTGCGGGGATCGGGCTGAAACAGGCTCTCCAACATCTTCCGAGTGGTCCTGGATTGTGAGAGGGCACAGGCCAGGCCGAGGGACCCCACTGGTGCATGATCAGGGCTGGGGAGGGACCGTGGGAGGGCTCCAGGGCGTGTCCGGCCTGTTTTGCCCAGTCCCAATTGGCCAGACCTCAGCCGCAAGCTAACCTACCGGTTGGAGCATCTGCCCCCTGATGGTCAGTGTGTGTCATAGTGACTGGTCGAACGGTCATATTAGGCTTTTATTATATGGGATTGCTGTTAATCTCTCACCGTGCCTGATTTATACATTATACTTTATCATTGGTGTGTACATATGGGAAAAAACATAGTATACATAGGGTTTGGTACTCTCCTCAGTTTTAGGCATTTTTGGGGGTCTAGGAGCATGCCCTGCGAATAAGGGGGGACGACTGAATAGGGCTTTGGGAAGAATGGACAAAGGAAAACTGGCCAACTCTTCAGCTTTTTTTGTCTTCTCTGTGATTTCTTGCTCGCCTCCCCACCCTTGGCTACTACCCATCCCCAAATTAATCCGGCCAGTAGGTGGGCAAGGCGAATTATTCTTGCCTGACTAAGAGTGCACGCCGGTGTGTAGAACTAGGTTAGGCAGCCGCGAAAACCTGTCAGCTCCCTGGTGACTCGGACTTGAGTTTTCCTTATTATGACGTGTTGTTCTCCTGCCATGTTCCCTGAGGCCCCAGGCAAAGGCGTGCTATGATTCATGCAATTTTCAAATGTAAAAAAATCTCCCTGTGGTAGACATGCAGGGCCAACTTGTCACAGTATATACAGGGGTCTATTTCTAGGAGACCAAATGTAGCCAACACACAGGTCAAAGTCCAACAAGGAAGATGGACCAATAATGATGATGATGTGGTGGTCAGGACAAAAGGACACAGGAGCGGAGAACCCTGAGGTGAAGCCTCTCGTGCATCTAATTTCTACGATGCTGGGGAGTTGCTTTAAGAATTGTACATTTGGCTTTAAGAATTGTGGAGCCTTGCCCAGCTGGTGTAGCTCAGTGGTTGAGTGTTGACCCATGAACCAGGAGGTCACTGGTTTGATTCCCTTTTAGGGCACATGCCCAGGCTGCGGGCTTGAGCCCCAATAGGGGGCGTGCAGGAGGCAGCCGATCAATGATTCTGTCTCATCATTGATGTTTCTATCTCTCGCTCTCCCCTCCTTTTCTCTGAAATCAATAAAAACATATATATTTTTTAAAAAGGTGAGATTCAGGCCGGTTAGCTCAGTTGGTTAGAGCGTGGTGCTAAAAGGTGAGATTGAAGAAGTTCCCTCATTTCTTCAATAATGACCATTCAATAACAAGACCAAGAATCAGAAGCCCATCCTTTAATTTAAAAAAAAGAAGAAGAAGAAAAAAAAATTATGGAGCCAATTCCAAAGAGGACTGTAGAAGTTACATGACTGGGAAAGGGTGGTTACAGAAATACTGTTGTTGGGGGGGGCGGGGGAAGAAATACCGTTGTTCTTGGAACAGAGATAAGAGAAAAGCCAACCTTCCCACCGCCCTTATCATCACACCACCCCAACTGCCTCCGGGAACATCACAGAGATGTCTAGTCCAGTGAACTGAGTTTCTAACATCCATACAATAGAAGCATCAAGGATTTGCAAGGGCTGGGACTGTAAAGGCACAATCACAAACAATAGTCCCTGCCCTCCGGCATTTTATAATTTAATGGGAAGGGGGAATATTTTATGATTTAATGCTAGAGGGGATTGAGTGCATGGCCTTGGATGAGCATTTCCACTGAAGGGAGACTTCTCACAGCTTAAATTGAATATTCCCAGTCGGTATAAAGTGCAGCCACTCCAGTATGTCCCTTCTGAAAAACATGGATGGCTAAAAAAGAAATGAGCCAGGAAAGAGATAAAAAAAACCTATACCTTTGTTGGGGTAACAATAATTCATACTTATGGGAAAAGCATGAAACCCGTGAAATGAAACAGTGGCTCTTTAGGGAAGCAGGGGGGGAGGGGAGCGGGGGGAGAAGCAATCACTCAAAGGAAACTAATCCAAGGGGGAGGGGAAGTGAAGGGCTGAGGCCAAGGCCAGAGAGACCACTCCTGGGACTGAGGAGAGACCGGAAGTGGCCTGGGAGAGGCTTCAGCATGAACACCAGCAGCGTCTTGCTGGGGTAAAGGGGAGAGGAAAACAAGGCAGGAACTCATTCTAGAGGAACTTTCTCAAGTGAGTGGCATACTATTTCCTCCACGGCCAAGTGCTTTCCCAAGAGGTCCTGCAAGCCACTCCTGTAGCCATGTGTGAGTCTTTGTTTTTATTGGTCTGTGTTTGCCCCGGGTGCCAGGATTAGATGAACAGTGTATTGATGACGATGCTAACGTGTTCTAGAAGCGGCTCTGTGATACTCTGAGGCAGAAGCCACAGTCAGCTCTCCGTGTCAGTGTAATTGGGTATTGCAAGGAGGGAAGGAAAGCATCTTAGTACAGATAACCCCAGCTCCATCCTTGCTCTCTTCTGGCATCAGTCTCTGGGCTGAACAAGCAGCAGTGAGGAACGTCAGCGCTCCCACGCTGGCCCTGAGGGCAGGGCGGCTTCTTATCCCAGCTCTTCTTAAGTCATTTCCCAGTGGCTGGCTGGCTAAGAAGACGGGAGAGGTACCATCCTCCCAGAAAAGGTAAGGCAGCACTCCTTAAAAGTGTGTGTGTGTGTGTGTGTGTGTGTGTGTGTGTGTGTTGATTTCAGAGAGGAAGAGCGAGGGAGATAGAAACATCAATGATGAGAGAGAATCATTGATTGGCTGCCCCCCTGCACACCCCACACTGGGGAATGAGCCCACAACCCAGGCATGTGTCCTGACTGGGAATTGAACTGTGACCTCCTGGTTCATAGGTCGACACTCAACCACTGAGCCACACCGGCCCGGGCAGTTGCACTCCTTTTAAACCCACAGAACCACATCTTCTTCCCTCTTCTCTTTCCCATTCCCATTTCTCCCCGGGACATTCCCATTGGGCGCACCCACTGGGCAGCCCTCATTTCGGGGCCATCTCACTACTGCTCACCTCCTCACTCTCCGTCACGCCAGTTTGTTTTTTACGGTTGTCACAGGACTTCATGCTGTTTGGAATGATCTTGTACATTAATGTATTTACGAGTTTATTGTCTGTACTTCCCCTTCTAGGAACGAAAAGGCCACAAGAGCAAGGACTTGGCTTGTTTTGCTGAATGCTGTATTTTTAGGGCTTAGCACAGTGCTTGGAATATAATAGTTATATAACAATGTTTTTATTGTCGAAAACAGATGGTGCGGTGACTTGTAAATTAGAGAACTTGGGGAAATAAGACATCCGACTGAGTGCTGCATGAGGGGAGCAGAGAGGAGCCAGACGTCACTGGGGACCAAGCCTGCAACCCAGGCATGCGCCCCAACCGGGAATGATCCAGCGACCTCCTGGTTCATAGGTCCAAGCTCAACCACTGAGCCATGCCGGCCAGGCAGGAGACTACTATTTACAGATGCTTCTTTGTACCATAAGACACCTACTCTCACATTTTCCTTGGAACTGTCCTGTGAGGTAACAGCTATTCAATCCCATTTTGACAGAAGAAAGAGGCTCAGAAGAGTTAAGTACCTTGCCCAAGACCACACAGCTAGTAAATGGGTGGCCAACCACAGGTCTGCCCAGTACTTCCCACCAGCCCAGAGGACATCTGATAATTAACAGAAATGTTTGGGTCCAAAATACTTTCACCTAAACTATAAGCACATTGCCGAAACCGGTTTGGCTCAGTGGATAGAGCGTAGGCCTGCGGACTGAAAGGTCCCAGGTTCGATTCCGGTCACGGGCATGTACCTGGGTTGCGGGCACATCCCCAGTGGGAGATGTGCAGGAGGCAGCTGAACGATGTTTCTCTCATCGATGTTTCTAGCTCTCTATCTCTCTCCCTTCCTCTCTGTAAAAAATCAATAAAATATATTTTAAAATAAAAAATAAACAAATAAACTATAAGCACAATTGAGGTCAACGTTGGCTTTGATGCCTTCGAATCATTCCAGGGACTGACTGCCTTGGAATGCCACGATGCCCCTTTCCTGCCTGGGCTGGTGAGGACAAGACAATGGCATCACGGAATAGTCACCAGATTTCCTATAAACCAGCTGGGCTTCTCTGTAAGAGCATTGAAATCATTCTTCTTTCTGTTTTTGTTCTGCCTTCTGTGTGTGTGAGCATGGAACTGATTACTAAATAGGGTCACAAGCTTGAGCTGGGCTTCCTGTGAGTGTGAACGGGGCGGGCGTCCAGCCTTTCGTCTGATGTGTTATCTGTGGCGGCTGTGCCTGACGTGGAAGTTTCAGATGGCTTCCTTCATTCCTTGTATGGTGAGGGTGGGGGGTATGTGGGCACATGTGCGCATGAGACGGAAGGAAGGTGGTTCTGCATGGACTGCCCTGGATTTTGTGAGGGCATGAAGAAGGGCCATATGTTTCTTTGTTGTTGTTCATCTGAGGATATTTTTCCATTGATTTTCAGAGAGAGTGGAAGAAAGGGGGAGAGACACAGAGAGAGAAACATTGATATGAGAGTGATTCGTCGGCTGCCTCCTGCACGCTCCCCAACCAGGGCCAGGGATGGAGCCTGCAACTGAGGTACATGCCCTTGACCGGAATCCAACCTGGGACCCTTCAGTCCGTGGGCCAACGCTCCATCCACGAAGTCAAACTGGTTAGGGCGGGGATCATACGTTTTCATGGAGAGAGTACAGGTCCAGTGCTTGTCAGCCACTGAGGATCTGTGTAGTTTTGGGCAAATTATTTAGTTCTCAGGCCCAATTCTGCTTCCTTACAGGGCTCCTTCCAGCACTGACATTTTGTAACTCCGAGGTCTACTCAAAATCTCACTTTCCGACTCCCCACCCCATATTGTTCGGAAACATTCTTTCTGATTTTAATTTCTGTGTTCTTTTCTTTTTATTTATTTTTTATTGAGAGGAAGGGAGAGGGAGAGATAGAAACATCAACGATGAGAGAGAATCATCATTGGCTGCCTCCTGCGCACCCCCTAATGGGGATCGAGCCCGGAACCCAGGCATGAGCCCTTGACTGGAATCGAACCAGGGACCTCTCAGTTCGCAGGCCGACGCTCTATCCACTGAGCCAAACCAGCCAGGGCTAATTTCTGTGTTATTGGTTCTCTTCCATTTCCTTTTATTATTCTTAAATCATAGGCTCTTGTATTTAAGTCCTTCTAGAAATGGTTGTCCCCTAGCTCTTATTATTCCGCTCCCATCTTCTCTAAAAATGATATTACAGATGATCAACTTCTCCTGAGAAAGAAGATCCAGAATGTGTTCACTTCCCGTTCTTCCAAGGCGGAGTCAGAGCCTGGAGATTGGATTCTGTCAGGATCTGCCCTCCGGCTATAATATAGCCCAGAAATGTGGGCTGGCTGCCAGTTCTCCAGCTCTGTTCTATTTTTATTAAATTCAGTTCGATTTAAGTACGCAGGAAAATGGCAAATTTAATTCATCTGCTTTTGTGTCCGAGTATGAACATGTAAAATGGGACCAGGACGGTACCTACACTTGTCTTGTTTTCTACAAGCTTGGGCTGTCCCACACTGGGCTGGCTTCCCCAGAGCCTCCACGAGTGGGCTTGGCGCCACCTAGTGGTGGGCTGGGCTGCTGCTGCTGCCTCATTCCTGCAATGCTTGGTGAAGAAAGCCTGCTGACTGTGAAAGACAGGCAGATGCGGATTTAAACAACCCACTGGGAACATTTGCAGCAGAACACTTAGTATATGAAAAGTTCAACTTTGTTATTAACCACGCAAATGTGTGTACGTTACAGAATCCCTGGGACCATGCAGAGTGAGGATTTATGCGTCTGTTCACTTTAGATATGAGTCATGTTCAGTTTTTAACTTTCCAGCGACGTTTCTGAGGATCCAAAAGTTGATAATTTATGCTCCTGTGGAAAATACTGGCAAGTTGTTTAATTTTTCTCAGCCTCAGTTTCTTTGTCTCTCATCTGCAAAAGATAATTCCTAAGAACCCTTCCAACCCTGTTAAAACTTTCCATCCACCGCAAACACTACGATTCTGTGATGAACTCTGGTCATTGTACACACTTCGAATCCATGATTCCTTCCATCCTCCAGGAGTTTATTGTTAACAGGAGGCGTAGAAATAATACCAATGGTTTTCAGTTATTGGAAGCTGCTACATCTCTGGTATTGTTTCAGAAACTTTACTTACACACATTTACTTTTCTTTAAATTAAATATATTTTTTATTGATTTCAGAGAAGAAGGGAGAGGGAGAGAGAGATAGAAACATCAATGAGAGAGAATCATGGACCGGCTGCCTCCTGCACACCCCACACTGGGGATGGAGCCTGCAACCCAGGCATGTGCCCTGACCGGGAATTGATCAATGCTCAACCACTGAGCCACGCAGGCTGGGCCACATTTACTTTTTAATTTTATTTTTTAAGAAAATTCTGGCTGACAAAACTCTGCAGCATAAACATGGTTATACTCATTTTACAGATAAGGACTATACAGCTCCACACCCTGCTCTCCACGTCGACAAACTAGTGAAGATAAAAGAGAAGCAAGTGAGAAGTGTGCTCCTGTCATTAGAGTTCGTCAGAGCACCATGGATGGGGTAGGGCGCAGTTCAGTTCGACACGTTCCAACAACCCCAGATATTGCAGCCGCGGGAGAGGAGAGAGTTCTCTCATCTACATACCCACAGAGCTGCTGTCACAGGGCGATGATTAGAGAAGGGGTTTTATAAAATACCGTTTCCAAGGACACAGGGGAAACGCATTTACTAAGCTCTAACATGCTACCCAAACCTCTTTAGAGCCAGGCCCTCCAAGGTGGCCGCCGTGTCCCGGCTGGTGATTCGAGGACAGCAGGTGGCAGAGGCCGCTCTGGGCGCTCATGGCGTGGCCCAGTGACACAGATTCTACCTGTTTTTGCTGGCTGGCGTGTCTGGGTCTCCTTTGAAAAGCTGGGCCACCTTTCCCAAAGCACGCTTTGTAGGGTGTTAATATATTTTATGTGGGAAACGAGCTTCCGGGTCAAATCGTATGGGAACCACCAGATTGAATAACGTTACATGGCTCTCTTGGCTCTAGGCTAGCATTGCTTGAAACATTTTGTGTATCAATGCATACTTTTTATTTAATTTAGAAATTAAATATATTTTAATATGTAAATAAATAACTCCCCATAGCTGAGTTAGAAAGTGTAACTCTTCTTCCTATGTGGGAACCCTGTCCCTTAACCCCTGTTGGTTTTTGTGTGTGTTTAAATTTCCAGAAACATCCTAGGGGCATCACCTTGATTGGGGGTGAGGGGGAGGACAGCACATTAATTCTGATGAGTGCTGAAAAAGTGCTCTCTAGCTGTCACCTGGCCATCCTGGTCTACTGGTCTACCTCCCACAGAGCAGCCAGGAGCCCAGGAGCTGCAGCCCCTGGAGATGGGGTTGCACACCCCTCCTAGCACCCTGTCCTTCTAAAATCAATAAATACATTTGAAAAAAAAATTAAAAAAATTAAGGGCAAACAGGACAACAGGAATAATGAGCGTGATGAAGCTATGACTTTTGTCTTTTTCCTTTTTAGTTGTAAAAAGAAAAACATTAGTTTTGTATTGGTTAGGGGGGGAAAAAAAACTTAAATCTAGGAAGTGAGGATTTGTAGCATCAGCAAGTCCACTTCTGAATTTCTCATTTTGTCCTGAGAAGCGGAAGATCTGAATGAGTGGGTTCTGCTCACTGGCAGGCACTAACAGCTCCAAAGGCTTTTCCCAGCTGCAGCTGGCCTGAGACCCCCTCTGCAGGCAGAGGAAAGCCTGGGGAGGTCTCTAACGCAGGCGTGCAGTGTAGGTGGACTGACAGCCCCATGGGTGACAGTGGATGAAACGGCATAGGAGGCGGCCCAAGTTCAACTGAGTGCATAGCTTTGAGCCTTTCCCTTAGCCGATGCATTAACGTGGGTTAGAAAGCTGGGCCTGAAGGAATGAGATTGCCCGGCCTGGTGAGGAGAGAGCCAGGTTCTGGACATGGACTATTCCGGGCTTGAGGTGTTGCCCAGGGATGTGTGGCCTGCAGCACACGTCGCGTCCCTGGACTGCTGGATGTGGCCTGGGACCCCCAACACCTGCCAGGACACAGAGGAACCAGAGTGGGCACAGTGAGGGGATGGGGTGGGCAGGACGATGAAACTCAGAAACTCAGTGGAGACACTTCCCAGGTTTGCCTAAACCTGGCCTTGACCTGGTCCTGACTTAGTCTTATCACCAGCAGGCAATTCCTCGTTGGATAAATGATCAGAAAATATTAGAAATTCAGAAGTTGACCTGTTGATACTACAAATGCTCACTTGCTATATTTTAAGTTTGTTTTTTTCCTAGCCAATACAAAACTAATGTTTTTCTTTTTTACAACTCTAAAGGGAAAGGGCAAATGTCATAGCTTCATCACTGTCCAGTTATTAATTTTTAAAAATTTATTTCTTGATTTTAGAGAGAAGGGAACTGCAATTTGTTGTGTGTGCCCTGACCAGGGATGGAAACCACCACCTTGGCGTATGGGGACCATGCTCTAACCTGCTGAGCTACCCGGCCAGGGCCCTGTTTGTCCTTTAAACACAGTATCTGTGCCAGATGTTTGGACAGGATATTACATCCGCCGACAAGCTAGCCGCCCCTGCCCCCTTGACAGCTCTTTCCTGATGCTTTGAACCTCGAACCAGGTTATACTTGTTTGACTCATCCAGACTGTTATCATTAACTTGATTTCACACGTGAAAACATGGCACAGGGGAGGAAACTGATGCTCGTGGGGGGCGGGGGGGCAAGCATTTTGGTTAAACCAGACAGTCTTTTTTGTTAATCCTCACACGAGGATATCTTTACATTGATTTTTTTTAATCATTAACTTGATTTCACACGTGAAAACATGGCACAGAGGAGGAAACTGATGCTCGTGGGGGGGCGGGGCAAGCATTTTGGTTAAACCAGACAGTCTTTGTTTGTTAATCCTCACACGAGGATATCTTTACATTGATTTTTTTTAAAGGGAGAGGATTTTTTACAGAGAGGAAGGGAGAGGGATAGAGAGTTAGAAACATCGATGAGAGAAATATCGATCAGCTGCCTCCTGCATACCACCCACTGGGGATGTGCCTGCAACCAAGGTACATGCCCTTGACTGGAATTGAACCCGGGACCCTTGAGTCCGCAGGCTGACGCTCTATCCACTGAGCCAAATGAGTCAGGGCTACATTGATTTTTTTTAAGGGAGAGTGGAAGTGAGAGGGAAAGATAGAGAGAAATATTGATGTGAGAGAGAAACACACATCACAGGAGCCCAGACCAGGGCCCAGGCCGGGGAGGAGCCTGCAACCGAGGTACGTGCCCTTGACTGGAATCGAACCTGGAACCCTTCCATCTGCAGGCCAAGGATCTATCCACTGAGCCAAACAGGCTGGGGCAAGCCAGTCAATCTTAACAGCAACAAGAGACCGAGCCTAGGAGGGGGGGTAGCACTCGGAGAGAGGTGGTCATACTAGGCTTACTGTGGTGATCATATCGTGGGAGCGCAAATGTTGCATCACCATGTGAAGCTACTATAACATTGTATGTCAACTCCACTTTAATAATTAAAACGGACAAAAATACCCGCAACAGGAAGCCGTTTGCGCTCCCTCTCCTGGTCCAAGCTCACTGTGCTCTCTCTAGTTTCGCACGGGTGCCCCAGGACTCTCTCCCCGGGCAGCCGGCCAGGGGCAGTCACCCTCAGCTTTGAGAAAGGGGACTCAGCATCAGCGGGTTCTGCAGGGAAGTTCAACAGAGCTGGGCAGCGCGGACGTCACAGAGCCGCAGGGGCTTCTGTTCCCCAGCAGAGGGCGCCCTCGCTCCACGCGGGCGGAGGCCTGGGCCCGGCTCCTCCGCGGGGCTGCTGTTCCTTACAGGTTCTCAGCGCCCCAGGCAGCCAGGTGGGAAGGTGGAGCCATTTCTTCCTTTTCTGCTGCCGGGCTCTCATCACATTAGCTCATTCTATCTTACCTTTGCGTGGATCTCACTTTCATTTCTAAGCCTACTGCACCCCCTCCTCGCTGTGCCCCCTCTTCCCGCCGCAGACTCCACACCTCAGCGCCCTCCCCACCCACACCTTCGCTGGGCTCGTTCTGCAGCATCCGCTCAAAAACTTCAACTCTCCTTAGCAGTGGTTCTCAACCTTTGTGTATCAATTTTCTCAACAGAAAATTCTCTTTCTTTGTTACTAATGTTGTGGCCTCACCCCATAAGAAACAGAATTTCTGGAGGATGAGGCCCAGAAGTCAGGATTTTAAAGATTCCCAGCTTTGTTACTAATGTTGTGGCCTCACCCCATAACAAAGACACAGAATTTCCTGAGGATGAGGCCCAGAAATCAGGATTTTAAAAAGATTCCCAGGTGATTCTAATGTGCAGCCAAGGTTGAGAACCACTGCCAGAGAGAGAGAGAGAGAGAGAGAGAGAGAGAGATGAGAGAAGCACTTAAGTTGACAGTTTACTTCTGATTCCAGCCATCAAGAACACTGTAAAATCTGCTAAAAAATCTGATAAGCAACCCTAGCTTGTTTGGCTCAGTGTGTAGAGCATCAGCCTGCGGACTGAAGGGCCCCTGGTTCAGCTCGATCCCCAGTGGGGGGGGGCGTGCAGGAAGCACCCAATCAATGGTTCACTCTCATCATTGATATTTCTTTCTCTCCCTCTCCAAAATCAATAAAGAATTTTTTTAAAAAATCTGTTAACCAGATAGCTTTTAAGCTGAATCGGTGCATAGATATTTCAAAAATGAAAGATGAGCACAAGGATGGAAGACTTAAAAATAACGAGTGAAGTTTTTAAACTGAGAGATTTCTGCTGAGTACACAGCATGTGGCTGAGGTTTCATTGATTCTTTCTGAAAGACGGGCACTGCGTCTATTTCGTTTGTTGTCAGCACTGTTCATCTTTGTCTCCCAAGCAGCCACCGTGAGGGGCAGACTGAGCCCGGGGAGACGCTGGAGCTTCCGCCATCCCAGGGAGTGGGTGGGAGGTGGGCAAGGTGGCACCAGGCCAGGCTCCGTCTGTGCGGGAAGGCAACCCTAGCCCCGCGGAGCTGTGCAGAGCCCACACCATGCCCGCCTTGCTTCCCACCTCAGCTCTCACACTGAGCTGGCCGCCTGCAGACGGAGGTCAGCACAGAGAGCAGGTGGGCTTGCATCCCAAGAACTTAAAGCAATGACGTTGTTTGAATATTACAACCATGTTTTCACACACCTCCACTTTCAGAGAGTCAAATACGTCTTTATTAATCTTAAAAAAGATTTTAAAAGTCAGTAAGGTCCCTTTATTAACCAACTAGAGGCCCGATGCACGAAGATTCATGCAAGAATAGGCCTTCCTTCCCCTGGCTGCTGGCACCGGCTTCCCACCGGCACCCGGGACCCGGGCCTTCACTCTGGTTGCCGTCTCCCACCTTCGCTCTGGGTTGGAGCCACCTCCCACCCGCTCCAGCCAGCTCCATGGCCACCGCCCAGAGGCCGGCCCTCAGTGGCCAGCCAGGGCTTGCGGGAGGCTTGGCTTCCTTAGTCACTGGGGCGCTGGCACGACGAAGGAAGCCAAGCATCCGCCTGCTCCAGCCGGCTCCGTGGCTCCGGCCAGCACTGCTATCTTTGTGGCTATGGTCGCCGCCATCCTTTGTTGCGGAGTGATGGTTAATTTGCATATTACCCTTTTATTCGTATAGATTAAAGACACTCTATTATTGAACAGTTAGTCTGATTTCCTTTAGACAAAGATAACAGAATTCAAACAGGAATTGGCCCAGTTCTATGGAAGGATAGAGAGGGGGCTGAACGGATAGAGGAGGGAACCTGCTTGTCACACTCCGAGTGGAGCTGAAAGGCAAACCTGCTCATCCAGGGAGGTCTGTGAAGAGTACGCCTACACAGAACTGCAATAACTAATGCGTTCCATAAGCATACACATGACACCATTTTTATAATCCTTATTACAAAAAGATCCTAATGTCATCGTTGATGCAAATACAATATCTTCAAATTGTCACAATAAAGATATTTTACATCAATGTGTGCTTTTGAAACTATGGTTAAGCTTCTGGGAAAAGCTCAAGTAACTGTACATTGTAGAAAAAAAGATTTTTTATATTGTTGATACAAATACATGTCAACACCAGAAGAGGCACAATAACATTTAACAATTATCTTTGAATTTCTCTAAAATGACAAAAAATCAATTCAACGAAATACATTTCTATGGTAATTGCTAATTTAGTGTTTTGGCAAGTACATAAGGGGGGCTGCTTTTTCTTGGTCAGTAATGACAGCCAACACTAGACGTCTAGGAATATGGGTATTTACATCATACATATTGAAGAGAACATCTACAGAAAATGAGACAGTTTTCACATCCATGTTCAAAGTGTCTCAGAAATTCCGCTGGGGTCCATTTTAGTGAGACTTAAGTAGTGCCAGGGTTCTGTGTAAATAAACAGTAGAACAGTCCTTTACTAATGCATTACATATGCAAATAAAACATCTAATGGAAGTGGTATGATTAGCTCACTAGAGAAATGCCTGTCACTCAAACAAATTTCCTGCTAAGCGACCATAAATATTAATATAACTTCTTCAGAGAATTCAACATTCAACACTGGCTACAGATGAACTGCTGTGACCCACTGTTTTTTCTCTTTGGAGGTAACAACCAGAGAAAAAGAAATGTTCTATGTAGAAAAAATACATTGTTTTGTATGGATCCTTTAAAAACTAATTTGGTTCGGAAATTTATTTTTCCCAGCTCTAGTTGAAGACAATATTATATATATATTGCCAAAAGAGGGATCTAATTTCTTAAAAATATACTTTTAAAATTGATTTCAGAGAGGAAGGGAGAGGGAGAGAGATATAGAAACTTCAATGATGAGAATCATCGAGTGGCTGCCTCCTGCATGCCCCCTACTAGTGGTCAAGCCTGCAACCTGACTAAAAATTGAACTGCGACCTCCTGGTTCATAGGTTGACACTCAACCATTGAGCCATGCTGGCCGGGCAAGGGATCCTATTTGACAATTGATTCTCACTAGTAGTCCATTGGATTGGCCATCTATAATAATAAAAGGGTAATATGCTAATTAGACTGGACGTCCTTCCGGATGAAGCCAGGGCCGGAGGGAAGCCGGTGCTGGCAGCCGGGGGAAGGCCTACTCTTGCACGAATTTCCATGCATCGCATTGGGCCTCAAGTATGGATTATGTTATAGTTCGAATCCCACCCAGATAGAGTGATTATTTGTGCATGATCAATGGGGAAGACCCATATCTAGAGGGGACAGCAGGTGTGTGAAAACTGAAATGATGCACATCCCTATAAAGGGTAATATGCTAATTAGACTGGACGTCCTTCCGGATGAAGCCAGGGCCGGAGGGAAGCCGGTGCTGGCAGCCGGGGGAAGGCCTACTCTTGCACGAATTTCCATGCATCGCATTGGGCCTCAAGTATGGATTATGTTATAGTTCGAATCCCACCCAGATAGAGCGATTATTTGTGCATGATCAATGGGGAAGACCCACATCTAGAGGGGACAGCAGGGGTGTGAAAACTGAAATGATGCACATCCCTACGAATGCGTCACGCACTGTGGGACCCGTGGGGAACCCAAACTAGGACAATTCACAGTATTTTCTCTTCGATTAGCTTTCTTAGGCTTCTGTGTTTGTGTTCTTCATGCCATGCCTAGTGCTCTCTATGTGCATGCTCATTTTAATTCTTGGTTGATGAGAGTTCTTTTAAAAAGACTCTCACTCCAGTTTTGTAGATCATTGAGGTGGCAAATATGGAGTCCGTAACATCAAACTAGGAACTGAAATGTTGAGTTAAGGCTGGGATGAGAGGAGCCGAGCCTTCTGGTTTGGGGTCTGCCGGTGCTTCTGTCCTTCCCTTCCACTCCCATGGTTTCTCCATCTGCTGGATGGGTGTCTGACAACACTTATCTCATATGACCTTTGAATTGATGGAAGGAAGCCTGCTTCCTGCCTTTTCCTTTGGAGAAGGACTGCAATGGTGGCAGTTGGAATCCAAGTTTATATCTAGGGGATGTGATAATTATTACTTGTCATTATGCAATTTCTAATGAATGCATTGTTTAAAACAGCAGATTGCAGGCTAGAAAAAATTTGGAATCCAAGTTTATATCTAGGGGATGTGATAATTACTTGTCATTATGCAATGTCTAATGAATGCATTGTTTAAAACAGCGGATTGCAGGCTAGAAAAAACTGGGTGCAATTGCAGGAGATGAGGCTGAAAATAATTTTGAGTCAACTTACGAATGACCTCCTAAGGAGTGTATGTTTTATTCTATCAGACACATTATTTTCTGAGATGCATTCCACAGAATGCTTGCACTACAGGATGTTAATATGCCTGGGGCAAGCTCAGTAAATTATTTACTTCAGGGTAGGCCTTAAATATGCCAATATACATTGTGATTTTCCAAGAGTATTTTGTGTATTGTTTTTCTCAAACTAAACAACGTAACTTGGTAGTAGGTACACAATGAATATACCTTTCGGTTAATTCTAATATTCAGTGTACACACAACACATCTGATATTCAATGCCATATAACCCATGTATCTGGGAACTCGCAGAGTTCAGTAAACAAGTGGAATGAATGAAATATCTGAATAGCCCTCCAATTGCTCACTTATAAAATGGGAAAACACACAAACAAAAAATAAAATAAAATGGGAAAACAGTAGTACAATTTTCATTTAAAAGTGGAGTTTAAAAGAATGTTTTTATTGATTTTAGAGAGAAACATCAATCAGCTGCCTCCTCCACGCCCTGGCACTGGGGATCAAGCCTGCAACCCAGGCATGTGCCCTGACCAGGAATGGAACTGGCGACCTCTCTGAGCATGGGGTGAGGCTCAACCACCAGAGCTACACCGGCCAGGATGGTAATACCATTTTTCAAAGATTGAAGAGTTGGAGAGAAGTGATCACACAACATTTTGTGACCAAGACTATTTTTTTCTCAATTGAATTCAAATTGAAACACTCAAAAATGAAGAAAAATAATAATAAAAGATGGGCAAAAATATGTAAGGAACAGCGATTTTAGAGAGAAACATCAATCAGCTGCCTCCTGCATGCCCCGGCACTGGGGATCAAGCCTGCAACCCAGGCATGTGCCCTGACCAGGAATGGAACTGGCGACCTCTCTGAGCATGGGATGAGGCTCAACCACCAGAGCTACACCGTCCAGGATGGTAATACCATTTTTAAAAGATTGAAGAGTTGGAGAGAAGTAATCACACAACATTTTGTGACCAAGACTATTTTTTTCTCAATTGAAATCAAATTGAAACAGACTCAAAAATGAAGGAAAATAATAATAGAAGATGGGCGAAAATATGTAAGGAACAGTGATGGAATTATTGTTTAGCTGTGTAATCTTTGCTTAACCTTGAAAGGCTCTTATAATCTAAATAGAGGCCCGGTTCACAAAAATTTGTGCACTTGGGGGGGGGTACCTCAGCCTGGCCTGTGCCCTCTTGCAGTCTGGGACCCCTCGGGGGATGACCACCTGCTAGCTTAGGCCTGCTCCCCAGGGGATTGGGCCTAAGCTGGCAATCAGACATCCCTCTGGCAGCTTGGGAGCC
>NW_005356870.1:6178474-6211465 GCF_000412655.1 Myotis brandtii | reverse complement strand
CACCCCCTTCAGGGTGGGGGTCCCCACTGGGGTGCCTGGCCAGCCTGGGTGAGGGGCTGATGGGTGTTTGCAGGCTGGTCACACCCCCTTCAGGGTGGGGGTCCCTACTGGGGTGCCTGGCCAGTCTGGGTGAGGGGCTGAGGGCTGTTTTCAGGCTGGTGGGTAATTGAAGCTCCCAGCCTCTCTTTTTTTTCTTTTTATTCTGGGATTTATTTACCTTCTATAATTGAAACTTTGTTGCTTTGAGTGGAGCTCAGAGCCGGCCGCGGCAGCTGGGAAGCTTGGCTTCCTCCATCATTGGGGCAACCAAGCCTCCTGCTTGCTCCAGCTCTGTGGCTGCTGGCCGCCATCTTGGTTGGGTTAATTTGCATATAGTGGCTGATTGGCTGGTGGGTGTGGCTTAAGGCATGGCAAATGTACAGTCAATTTGCATGTTTGTCTTTTATTAGTGTAGATAATGTGACTGGGTGTACATAATGTTGTGGTTGAGAGTACTGGCTGGGAGTCAGACTGCCAGGTGTTGAAGCTCAGCCCTGCCCCTCACTAGATGTGTGATACTTACTATGGGTGTGACTGTGATGCTGGGCAATTTCTTTCTGTCTCAGTTTTCCTCATCTGTAAAATGGGAACAATAAATATGCTTATTTTAGAGGGCTATGGTTAGGATTACAGATAAAATAAATGTTAGATATTAAGAAAAGTTAGCTGTTATCAATATATTTCAAATTTTCTACATAGTAGGAGACAAAAGCTCCAGCCTGCCCTAATTTGTTCTTAGACTGTAGCTGCTTGGCCAGTGTTTCCACTCCACCCTCTCCCTCCTATAATGGGTGTGCACAGCTCACTTTTAAGGTGCCCCACCAAGTTTAACAACTACTGGATTAGAGCCTCTGTCCTCCTTCAAACCTATTTATTTTTACTTAAAAAGTCCACCAACGCTTACGCCTTTTTTGGCCATTAATATACAAGTTCATTGATGTTTCTAGCTGATTTATAGTTGGATTAGTCTTCTCTGGATTACGTCTAATTTTTGGCCATTCAGTTGATGCTCAGTTAAAATGCAGGGAATTCTTGACATTTAGAATTTGCGAGGACACAGAAAGGCAAACTAGAGACAAGAATTACACAGCATCCTGCAAAAGAATGGATGAGGAGAAAGGAGGACCAACACGATGCTCCAAGATATAGATGGTCTGCTAGTTACTACAATAGCCTGGTGTCATTTCATCATTGCAGTGACAATTTAAAAATAATCTGAAAAGGCCTCTCGCATGGTTCCCACCAGAACGTTATTTTGATTGCATCCTCTGTCTATGTGAATGCAGTTTTCCCAAAATCATTTGACTGTTTATATGGAATTCTGCAAATAAGCCAGTGAGGCAGCAATAAACCAGCAAAGGTTTTTAGAAACATCCCCAATAATCCCTCTACTTCTGATTGGGGGACTCCGCAGTGATGCCGGCAAGTAAAAGAGAAGGAGTGGGATACTGTTGGGCTAGTATTAATAATGGAGTCTGAGCTTTTAAATCATTTCAGACAGAGCAGCAAAATCTATAATCGAGCAAGTTAAGGCAGACTGAACACTCACAAATAACCTGTGAGTGTTTAAGCTCACTTATGACTTGTATTTCCTTTGGAGGACAATTTTAAAGATGAGCAAGACTTTGAAATGATCAAGATACTTACATTAGGCTCTTCCATATCTCATGATATATGAGATATGATATATATGGATATATATCCAAAGGTAAAAGTTAGATTTAAGAATGCTTTTCACATGAATATACCAAAGAGACATTATCAGCCATGGAATTAAATATTTGCATACAAAATAAGGTCTGGATGCACAGAATTCTGTGCTCAGCAGACGAAGAGTGAAAGATTGCTGTTATTAATGGTTTTTCATTTACAGCCCTGTCAAAATTATGTGAAAATATGTCTTTATCAAAAACCATTCTAAAGAATCATTTCTACAAAGTGTGTGTGTGTGTGTGTGTGTGTGTGTGTGTGTGTGTGTGTGTGTGTAGGAGGCTGTTCATACGGGTTAGCTCAAAGCTTTTTGGAGCAGTCTAATGAACTGAGTTTTATGTAAGTGGCAGGCTACCACCAGAAAGACTTCCGACTGATTTCTCGCAGCAGGACTGGGATTAAAAATACATCTGACAACAGGCTTCAAAGAGAGGAAAAATCCACTCGCAATAAAAAGGCCATCAAGCTTTAATTGTAAGAACTTCTCTGACTCCAAGAATCTTTTCTTTCTACCAATAAAACCACTTATACTCATGGTTTAATGTCCTAATTTAAGAAATGGACAACACTGCCCGGCTGGCATGGTTCAGTGGTTGAGTATCGACCTATGAACCAGGAGGTCATGGTTTGATTCCCAGTCAGGGCACATGCCTGGGTTTTGGGCTCGATCCCCAGTGTGGGACGTGCAGGAAGCAGCCAATCAATGATTCTCTCTCATCACTGATGTTTCTCTCTCTCCCTCTCCCTTCCTCTCTGAAATCAATAAAAATGTATTTTAAAAAGAGAAATGGATGACACTAAATTAATTTCTAATTTATATCCCACTTCTCTGCCTGTTTTCATTGTCTTGCTAATGCAAACTGCACTGAACAATACAAACCATGTCTCATTTCTACCACACAACCTCATCAACCAGAAAGGTGGTGATGCAGTCTTATTTTAAAGCCAAATGAGTTATAAACATTGGTAATGTTCAGCTAAGCATTAAAAATTGTTCTTTAAGTTTCTTTGGAAGTAGCATTATTAAGTCAGAGCACAATCACTGAAGAAAAAAAGAAACAAATGAAATACTTTACTGTTTCAATTAATTTTAGTGGAAAATAGAACAAGAATTGGATTTTCATTCAGGATTACAATGGTCCATAAAGTATACAGGCTCTTTGTCGAATGCCAATTCTCTCCTCATTGAGGAAATATCTGAGGCTGTATTCCTGGGTCAACTTATTTCTGCTTTTCTTAGATCTCTAGTCCCGTCCTAGTTATATCTACGTTTCAGGATCCACGACATGGATTTAAACAGATCCATGGTTAAATCTAAACAGAGGCAGTGACCACACAATGCCCAATCTACGGGATTGTCTGTAAAGTGGCAGGAATTCAACCTTTAATGAATAGGACTTGATTCTGCCTAAATGTCTACTATAACTAACAAAATGGTCACTTTCAAAAGGATAAGTACTTGGGTATTATTTCCAAAAGTTCAACACCTGATCTCCCATCAATGCCGAATATCTTACCCCTTAACAGTCTTTTGTACTGAGAGCCAAAAGAGAGCTTCACCCAGATCCTCATTTCCTAAATATCCATTCAGTCCAAAGATCATCATTCCAGGTCGGTGGTTCCCAACATGGGCCACACGCCCCACAGGAGGGCAATTTGAGAAGGAGTTACTAACAGTGAATTTTTTGCATTTCTTATGGTTCTAGGGGCCTCATATACAGTATATAAATACACACTGTGACATATTTATGCATTTCAGTTCTCTATTATGTTTTGAAACTTTGCTATTTTTTCATATCACTTCATATTATTATTATTTTTAAAACAATTTCGTAGTGATTTCTTCCTCAGTACTTCAACTATCCTTTCGTTCTTTTATTTTTCTCTTTCATGGATGCCATGTTCTTTGGAACTTAGACCAAGTTCATGGCCTTTTAGGCTTCCTCCATGTGAATAGGAGTTCACTTTTTGAGTAATAAGAATTATATGCCACAGGGGGGCATCAGGATTTTAGAGATGCTTAGGTGGGGCATGGTCAAAAAAAGGTGGGAACCACTGTTCTAGGTGAAAACTCCTCCTTGGTCAATCTTAGTCTTATCACAACTGGATATTCCTGGTCTATTAAGGTCAGAAAAATACCAACTACAAATACCCACAGACACTCTGTGCTAACAGTGCCTTTAAAAACTTCTGAGTGACATTGATAACCTTGTTATCCACTTAGCTTGAAGGGAGATTGCTTATCGTTTCGAAAAGTCCGGTAACACTTCTTTTCTCTCTCTACTGTTTCTCACCTTTCTGAAGACTTTAAGTCGAAGCAAGGCCTTGGCAACAAAATAATTTATCACCAGGTTCAATTTCCACCTGTGCAATGGAACAGGTTTACCTGTTATCTGGCACACAGATCTAAAACATAATCTGAGAAACAGAATTACCCCCTAACTTTATAAAAATGCCATTTTTAGAAGGTATACTTACAAACAGGATCTTTTAAAATCAGTTTATAAGACTGAAAAACTATACACATGTAGTCTCATAATAATTTCATCTTTCAGGGGGAAGAAACCCCAAACTGTACTGAAGCTCACTGCACGCTGCTTCTTCAGATCTCTTCCATCAACACTGAATCACAAATACCCTTCGCCAAATGCTTCAGATGCCCAGCTCTGTGTTTACGCAAAGATTCAAAAGATGACCTTCCATAGTCTCTACAGACTAGAGCATGCATGGGTTAAAAAATAGTGGAAGTGGATGCAGAGTCAGGTAGCCATCCCAACGCCGGGGACAGGAGCGTGGCGCATCTCCGGAGGAGCTGTCTGAGATGAGCCAGTCAATCACAGGTCTCCTTTTTCTCGGCAATGATGCACCAGTTGCCATGGTCGTTCCCAGAGCTCAGGATATGGAGCTCTGACACATTTTCTCTCAGCAGGCCACAGAGTTCGCCTTCGCGAAACACGTGGTAGTAGCGCATAAAGGCCCTGGAATCCAAAACGTCGGGCTGTTGTCCTTCGACAGGAATTGTGTCATCTGGGGTGGAATCTGTGGAGTCAACCGTAGAAATCCTCCTCAGTGTTCTAGGAGCAGAAGGCTTCCCTTCTCCTAAGGCACCCGCAGCCGCACACTCCTCAGGAGTATGGGTGCTACCCAGACAATCCCCACCGCCATTCCTCCCAGTTTCTCCTTGATGGTCTCCACGGAGATGTTTCACGGTGGCTGGTGCTCTCAGCCACTCCAAATGCTTCTGAGAACTTTCCACAAACACGTCCTCATCTGAACTTGGCTCTCTTGTTGAAAATGGCTCTTGGGGATCCCTGTCTAAACTAGAGTGTCTGGAAGGCTGGATGGATATAGTGCTGGTGGCCCAACCTTCTGTGTTTTTCAAGGGTCTCACTCTTTCAATTTGCTTCCTCAGACTTGACTCATCCAAAGATCTGGAGCAAAACCAGGAGCGAAAAGATTTTCCTAATGTGTGATAGAACCCATTTTCTTCCCCAGCTTCCTTTGAAATGTTTGCACAACAAGTCCTGGCCCTGACAGGTTCATAGTCCACGCTGTGGGACCGTTTTGAGTCCCGTCGCTCCTTAAAACAAACAGAGCAGCTACACATAGAGCAAGGAGGGTGGTAGGGGTGGCTTCTCTCTAGATGTCCACACTGCTTCTTTCTCCCAGGCTGGCTGGATTCGGACAGGAGCCGGGAGCATAAGGCCCTGTTCCACGGAACCAGCACGTCTTGCTTCTCAAAGTGCCGGTTCTTTTGCTCCATAGCCCAAACGTAAATCATCAGCTGGCCTCCGGGAACCAAGACACGGGCCATTTCCTTTATTGCTCGGATTCTTCTTTGTTTTGTAGAGAAATGATGTATAACTGAAAAAAGAAGAAACTCAATCTCAACGCGTATGTACATACATAAACCTACACATTTATGTATTAGTATTTTCCATGTAACAGGGATGCAATTTTGACATGTAGTAAAATCTCCGTATTTCCTACAGGGCAGGGTATGTGGTAGAAATAGCACAGGCGTGGCTTTGGGAAAGACATAATTGCTAGCGTCGACTCCTGTAATTAGTAGACAACTGATCTTGGGAAATTATTTAACTTATATGGGTTTTAAGTCTCTTCATCTATGACACCTCGAATGAATAATGTAAAATCTCTTCCAGTTCCCAAATCCTATGAATTGTGTTAACTAGAGGGTGAACAATGTGAATTGATAAAATCTGCAAGGAAGCACTAAGTTAGGTAAGTGCTACCAGTAGAATTCTATGAAGTAATTCATTACTTTAATGAATGATTGGTACTTCTAAAGCTCTGAAGGATTAATACCACTAATCAGTGTTAATAAATCAAACAGGAGTGGAGAAAAATGCTAAAGATGTTTTTCTACTTAGATAATGCAAAGATAGCCAGTCAAGCTCAAGTCCAAATGATTGCTTATCATTTTTAAGAATGTTAATGTAATATAAAATGGTTGAATATATATATTTTTTAAAGTTAACTTCTAGGTCATCATTTTTACTTTCAATCCCTGCAAAGTTAAAGTGAGAGTCAAGCAGGACTGCCTTTATATCATCATAAACATGTTATTAGGCAACATTTTATAAAAAACATATAGCGCCCTGGCCGGTGTGGCTCAGTTGGGTGTCATCCTGTGCACTGAAAGGTGGCCGGTTCCATCATGGTCAGGGCACAGGCTGTGTTTCCACTTAAGGGAACACTTCTCACCAGAGGATGACAGCCAGTATGCCCCACTTCCTCTGGGACAAGGCATGGGACTTCAAGTGGAAGCAGAGAAGGACTTGACCCTGTGCACACAGAGCATTTCCCCAAAGCAGGAAAGCAGGTCAACAGCCCATGCCCACCACAGGGGCTCAGCAGGCTGGCCTGGATGTAGGTGGCCTTGCAGACCCTAACACTAATGTAAGCTAGCGAAGAGCAAGGAATCCTCCTCTCTGACCTCTCTCAGATTCTAGGTCTTTACAAATATCCCCATTTTGAACTTAACAGTTTCAACTGCGAAGAAGCAGGACTACTACACAGCAGGTTTCCATGGCAACCATCTCCTGCTGGTCCTAACTAGTTCCAAGGTTATGGCATCCAGGCCTCAATATACAAAGATACAGTCCCCATCTAATGTTGAATAAATCCACTTCTCATCTACTTCAGGAGAGAGAAAACCATTTTATGCTGAGTTTTTATCTGGTCAGTCAATTTTATATAGGTTCCCTTTGCTTTAATAAAGCTTAGTATATTCAAATAGACTAATTTTTAAAGTGTTTTGGAGCAAATAGTTTGCTTTGCCAAAGAAGTTGCCATGAGATCAGCAAGGGCACCAAGCATATTTAAATATGACTAACCTACCAGGTTTCAGGACTATGTGTTTTGAGTAAAATGAGCCTGTGTAAATTTCAGGCAAGGATTTTTGCTGTGTCTTGTGTTTTTTTTAAGTTGTGGCATGTGTATTTATGGGCACTCTTGCTGGGAGGATATGAGAAACATACTCCCTAGATTTATGAGCAATCTCTGGCAGTTCGAGCTGAGAGGCATTATAAAAACAATGCAATCTGGGACCAGGTGGGGCTGTCTTCCCCCGGGACTTGCCTACCAGCAAGTGGCAGATTGGATGACACATCCTTCCAGGTGGCATTCGTCCTACAATATTCTGCTACTAAAGAGCACACTTATGGCCTAAAATAGGTCATATGACTTTGAAATGTCCACCTCACGCTGGGAGATCTGGCTACATTGCAATATAACAATGTACTGTTCTCAATGAGTAAAATTCCTCTACTACTTCCTTACTCATAAGCAAAAGAAACTGGAATGAGTCTTCAAAAAGAATAAAATAACAGTTTGAAAGTTTAACTAGTTAAAATAATTATATGTCCCACCATAAGTACATTTGAGATTACTCAAATAATTCAATCAGTTGGTATATTTTTAAAAATTAGATAAAATGAACTACATAGACCAGCGGTTCTCAACCTGTGGGTCTCGACCCCTTTGGCGGTCGAACGACCCTTTCACAGGGGTCGCCTAAGACCATCCTGCATATCAGATATTTACATTATGATTCATAACAGTAGCAACATTACAGTTATGAAGTAGCAACGAAAATAATTTTATGGTTGGGTCACAACATGAGGAACTGTATTTAAAGGGCCAGAAGGTTGAGAACCACTGACATAGACCCTTCCACAAAGAATGGATGTTGGGTTGTAAGAATGGCCTCAACCACGCAACATGATTCTCATGGCAAAGAGGGAACATGTAACCAGGCTGCCTTACCTCCTATGGAGATGATGGCATCGAAGCCCTGATCCCTAAAGGGGAGATTAAGGTTGTCACATACCATGACTTCACATCCCCTACTCCGGGCAATCTCTACCAACGGCCCACAATAGTCACAGCCCAGGGTATATACCTGGCTATTCACTTTAAGGTACTTTCCAGTCCCACAACCTGTAAGAGAAAAACTGTGTTACATGCTTAAAGGAGAATGGAACAATGTCGGTCAGCTTGTCTTATAACAAGAACAGAAATAGCTTTATATTAACTAAGTGACACAGAATACAGCATGATGTGAAGGTAAACACAGAAGCAAAAGCAAAGCCTTCAGACAGCTCTTACATATTTTCAAATAGAATAGAAGAGGAAAAAGGGATTGGAAAACCTAAATAATACTTATTAAATATTTAGCGAGGTAATGTCCAGAGGGCGCAGCATGCTAGCACAGCTATTAGCTGGCCCATGGAAGAAATGATTGGTCCCTAGCGTCCCAGGGACAGTCCAGTCCCTTTACTAAAGTTGCCTTCACATCCATATTTCATTATGTACAGATCCATATATTCTGGCCTTTATTCTCCTGCCATCTCTCTAGACAGACAGACTGCTTACTGGTTACATAAAACAAACTACTGCCCACAACTTTTAAATGGCTATAAAGAAAACAGGCTTTTCAAAATTTTAATTTGAATGAAAAAAAGATTTCAACAGTTTTTCATCCACCCTATCGTCAGTGCTCGGTTTCACATGACTCAGTATACAACCTAAGAAAGAACTATTCTTTTCTTAAATAGACCATTTTTGACATTCACTTTCTGATGGCAGAGACCCAAGTCATTCAACATTTACACAGCCCAGAGATTTAGGTCAATCAGATCTCAGTGATATTACAGGGAAGAAGATGGCGCCGTGAATGAATCACCACCCTGAAACAAAGCCTTCCAAATCTAGTACCTGGTATATTCTAGTACAGACACCTCATCTAATTCCTTTTCAGAAATATTTAAAGATATCAACAGAGCTGATGATATTTGTACCTTCTGGAATTACCTGTAGATTTTTGTCTCATATTTTTCTAAAATATAACCACTATTCAAAGATGATTAATTTGCAGCTTCTGAAATACTTTTTAAAAATATTATTTTTATTGATTTCAGAGAAGAAGGGAGAGGAAGAGAGAGATAGAAACATCAATAATAAGAGAGAATCATTGATCGGCTGCCACCTGCACGCCCCACTGAGGATCGAGCCTGCAACCCGGGCATGTGGCCTGACCGTGAATGGATCTGTGACCTCCTGGTTCATAGATCGACGTTCAACCACTGAGCCATGCCAGCAGGGCTGTCACACTTTTTAAATAACTCCTCCTTGATAGGAGCTGTTCAAAATTACATGAGACACCACAAGCATAATTAAGGTTTGCTGATGCCAGGTGAGACAGTGGAGGGCTTATGAATAAAAAATAATATTTCCAATGTTATTATTTCTATGTAAATGGTTGAGGTCTTATAAATATTTCAGATCTCATGGCCACTGTTCCTTAGAATGCTTGTGAGAAAAAGTATCCAATATTTAAGAGCAATCATGGGGAAAATATAATCCACAGAGTGTTTTAAAACTGAAATCCTGATTACAAAGATGATGGTCATGTTTTTTAAAAGAATCTTGTTTTTTTATTGTGTTGTTTTTTTTTTTTATTGGCTCAGGGGCTACATTTAGAGAAAAGAAAGGAAAATTACTTCAAAAATACTAATAAAAACAGATTTATAGATGATTAGTCTTAGAAGGAAGTGTTCAGAGAGCATCTGGTAATAACGAGGAAACTGAAGTCTTTTAAAAATCTCAGCATCTCCTAAAAACTTCCCAGCATGACTCATCCCAAATTCATTTCTAATGGTATTCATGTTTAAGGATAACAGTGGAGATCTCAAATCTGATGTAGTTATCCATTTTCTAAGTGCACACATGGAGATGCTAGAGAGGGAAGGTTTTATCCTAATAAGGAAAGCCAGAACACAGCCAAGCCTAGTCACCCCACTATTGTAAATGTGCAAGGAATAAATCAGAAGATCTTCGGTGCTGCAGCAAGCACGGGTACACAACAACCAGGTCCTTTGCAAAGTCTCATTAAATGCTGACCTTTCGTAGGATTGAAGAGAGACCAGAAAGTGTCTGCATGCTTCCATTTCCCTCTACTTTGTATTCTGCACCACACACATTTTGTGCATTTCCGTACTTTTTGGTGGTGATTTCACTGTTTAAAATTCAGCATCGTGCTGAAGTGCTGCCTACAGTTTCTAAGTGCAGGAAGGCTGAGACGGGCCTTATGGACAAAATACATTTTGTCCAGGCATCAGGTATAGTTGTTGCCTGTGAGTTCACTGTTAACAAATCTATACTAATAATAGAGGATTATGCAAATTGTCCGGGACGCCATCACAGTAACAGTAACGACTAAGCAGCAGGCTGTGTGGGGCGACCAGGCTGGCAGGGGGGTTAGTGAGGGGTAACCAAATGACTGAACAGCAGGCTGCGTGGGGCCAGGCCAGCGTTGTGTGGAGTGACCAAGCCAGCAGGGGTGGGGGACAGTTGGGGTCGATCAGGCTGGCAAAGGGGGCAGTTAGGGGTGACCAGGCAGGCAGGCAGGTGAGAAGTTAGGAGCCAGTGGTCCCGGATTGCGAGAGGGATGTCCAACTGCTGGTTTAGGCCCGATCACGGTTTAGGATCGGGCCTAAACCATCAGTCAGACAGGGTCCCGGATTGGAGAGAGTGCAGGCTGGGCTAAGGGGACCTCTACCCCCCCACCCCCCCAATGCACGATTTTTGTGCACCGGGCCTCTAGTCAATAATAAACAGAGACACACATGGAACCAGGTTAGGTATTTACCAGTTGACAAAAATGTGACCAGAGGTTCACAGGAACTGAATCCTGTACTTCCCCTAAGGGTTATCATGCAGGATTCACTAATTCAGTGTCCTTGGCAACTTTATAGAACATAAATACTGTGAAAAATGACAATCAATTGTATTTTTTTAATGCTTTCTGACTTTTTAAAAAATATCATACAGAGAAAGGCCTTTTGCCTCTGAGATTTTTTTTTATTTTATTTATTTTTAAAATCCTCACCCGAGGATATTTTTCCATCGATTTTAGAGAGAGTGGAAGAAAGAGGGAAAAACAGAGAGAAATAGTGACGTGAAAGAAACACACCGATTGGTTGCTTCCTGGTCTGGGGAGGAGCCTGCAACCGGAATTGAACCCAAGACCCTTTGGTCCACAGGCCGACGCTCTATCCACTAAGCCAAACCGGCTAGGGCTATTTTATTCTTTTTTATTTTATTATTTTAAAATAATCTAGTTATTCCCTAGTCCTTTAATGATTTCATTTTCTTATACTTCCATTGGTACTTCATTTGGAATTTCTGATGTAAGGTATGAGAAAGAAAGTAGCATATGTACATGCTGTGGTCCTAAAGCCACGTGTTGAATAGTTCCTTTTCCTACCAGCTGATTTTAAGATCCGGGTACTGTGCTTAGGCTACGAATGGTAAGAGTTCCAAAGTTGCTGTATCTTCTGAAACCAGATTTATTTAAAAAAAACAACAAACACTGACATGATAGAGATATTATCAAAGACTCTCTATTTTACATGACATGCACCCCCCTTCCCCAAATTCCACACTGCTCGCACCATCTTTAACAAGTCAAAAGCCCTGGCCAGGCACAAGTGTTTCTCTTACCAGCACTAGAGTGAATGTCAAATTAGGCCGAGTGTGTAAGTACAGACTTAGGACTCCATGGGTGTAATCTTCATGCAGTTGTTAGAAAGCAGTTTTAGGCGGGCAGGCCTCAAATGGGGATCCCAGACCTTAACCTTAGATCTACCAGGCTGTGGTTTACCACTCAATTCAGAAACATCCTTAGCCAAAGTCTGCCAGGCAAGTCTGTGATTACAAAGACATGATCTATTTAAAGACAGGCTCTAATAATGAAACACCCACAGAACAGTTCAGGGAGAAAAAATCCATGTACTAAGAGGTTACAGGAACTCTATGATCTCTGGATCTTCTGTGGAAGGCATGAGAGCCACTGGAGGTGAGCCACCGGAACACACTAACATCTCTAAAGTTACAACAGTCAGCTTCCCAAGCAGTCATTTCAATCCGGATTTATTCAACCGACGTCAGGTCCATTTTGTTGGAGGATGAGCCCCAAAACGCTGAAAAGATCGCCACTGTCTAAATGTAAGTTTGAGGAAGCTTCCTACTTTGTGACTTGATTGTATGAATTTCTGCTATAAAGTGAATGAGCTGCCCTGGGGTGTGGCTCAGTGGTTGAGCCTAGACCAGTGGTCGGCAAACTCATTAGTCAACAGAGCCAAATATCAACAGTACAACGGTTGAAATTTCTTTTGAGAGCCAAATTTTTTAAACTTAAACTATATAGGTAGGTACATTGTTATTAACTTAATTAGGGTACTCCTAAGCTGGCCTTTGCTAAAAACGTCCTCAATCTGATTGAGGTACGTTCGCTGAGGTTGACCCCTTCCAACTCTCCCATACATCTTCTTTCACTCCACAACGTTCCCTAAAATTAACTTAATAAACTTTACTTAAAGTTTTAAGTCAACTTCGCACTGTACGTGCGCGCCCACATGTGGTATTTTGTGGAAGAGCCACACTCCAGGGGCCAAAGAGCCGCATGTGGCTCTCCAGCCGCGGTTTGCCGACCACTGGCCTGGACCTATCCCGGTCAGAGCACATGCCCGGGTTGCCGGCTAGATCCCCAGTGTGGGACATACAGGAGGCAGCCAATCAATATTTCTCTCTCTCCTTTCCTCTCTGAAATCAATAAAAGTATATTAAAAAAATAAAGTGAATGAGCTGGGTTACAGGCATGCCAAGGGCACAATTTCAGACTTCCGGTTCGCACAGCAAGGAAAACTGACTCTGAAAAGAAAGACACGATGGGATCTATTTCTCACCACGCGCCCGGCCCTGCGTTACCTATGTCGGCGATGAGGCTGCCGGGCTCCTGGTCCTGGAGGAACTGGCGGACGCGGGGCCAGGCTTTGCCCTGCAGGTCGCTGAGGTACCGGGCAGTGCTCTCATACACGTCGTGCACGTGCTGCTTCTCCAGCTGGGCCGCCTCATGGTCCATCCTGGGGAAACAGGGCCACCCCAAGAAAGGCCGGTCAGAGGCGGCTGAAGGAGGAGGCACGTGTCCTAAACCTGGGAACCTACCACTGCCCAAGGCTGTGCTGATCTTCACTAGAAGCTGCAAAGAGTAAAGCCTTCACCACAGCTGTCAAAAGACTCAAAAATGCATCGGTTTTACTGGCAAGTCCTCAGAAAATAATGGTTTGGGAATGAGCTGGTCATGGTCATTTTCTGTGCAAGATCAGCTCTAAATTTTGGAAGCACATACCAAAGATTCACTTGGATAAAATCGTTCTGATGATAAATAGATTTTTAAAATGTGTAACATGCAGCTCACCACTCCAATCCAGTCACAAAGCCCGATTGATTCTACCTTTTTGTAGTGTCTCTGGATTCCAACCATTTCTCTACATCCCAGGGATGCTATTTTAGAAAGGGTACTTACTTCTTTACCTGAATTATGTCAACAGTCTGTAAGCAGGTGTTTTTTGGGCCCTTCAATCCTTTTCTTCAATTTTGCCACAACTATTTCTATAAAATATAAATCTAATTGTGTTGCTTCCTAGCTGAGACTTCTTCAAAGGCATTTCATACTTGTCTGATCAAGTTCAGGTGTCTTAGGAGGGCATACAAGTCTCTTTCTGACCTGGCCTCAACTTGCCTCTTGAAGCCATTTCTCACCATCCTTCGCCAGCATCAGACGAGCTGTGATACTCAGTGATGCACGATTTCTCAGGCGCCACTCATTCCCCCTCGTCCAGGGGCCTGCACCGGCGCTGTGTTTACCTGGCTAACATCACTTTTGTTCACTCTCGGCACAGCATCACCTCTTCCAGAAAGCCTCCCCTGACCTTCTCTGCAGGACAAGGGCAATCAGGAAGGGGTGGGAGAAGTACAAGAGCAGGTCTTAGAGGCCTCTGCTGTTTGGGGCTTAATCTTTTCGTTATTCTCTTGTGGCACGTGAGTGAGGAGCAGCCCAGGGGAATAGCCAGATGCTGAGATTGTGCCTCGTTACCAATCAGTATGAAAGTAAGTTCAAATCATGTAGAACCCAGCTGGCCCTCCTGGTGCAGATCAGCTAGTTCAGTCCTGCCCCTGGCCCTCCCGTTGCATCCCGTGCATCCTGTGAGTGTAGGTGGCTAGTTCGTTAAGGAAGGGAACAAATGGAATCGCACACTAAGCCTGATTCACTAGGGAGCCGAGTCAGACATTAAGCCTGACTTACTAGGAAGCCACAGCACCGACAGGGTCCCCAGGGGCCAGCTGCATCCTCTGCTGAGGGGACTGAATCCCCAGAGTGGGCAGGAAGAAGTGGCTATCAGTCATTAGCCAGGATGGCTGACTGAGGAGTAAAAACATCAGGGGAAATGTCTTTGCTAGGCACACGCGCAGTAGAAGCCAAGATGGTGCAGGGGAGGTAAGCGCATGCGTAGTATAAACCAGATGATGCAGCAAGACTTTGGGGACACACAGTAGGAGCCAAAATGGCAACATAAAGGGGCAAAGTCTAGCATGGAAAACCTGGGGAAAAGACTGAGTTGGATAGAGGGAGGACCCAGCACAAGCCCGCTAAGAGCCAGGGGAGAGACGGGTTAGTTTGAAAGAAAGTCTGCTCTCTCCCAAACCCCAGGGAATATACATTTGCTCATTCACCGGTTGGTTCCAGTGTTCTCTCTCTGTAACAGCAGGTGCTGTGTTTAGGCCTAAACACAGCACCAGTTGCGGCCCAAGTGCAGCCTTGGCAGTGGCTGTGCAGATAGGGCAATGAGACAGAGAAGTTCTGCACCTCTGGGCCCTGGTCCTCCTGGGCTGGGTGAGGACAAGTGTGGGTTTACGGCCCCAGAGACTGGACTTACTCGGCAGTGGGATGGAGCTGAACCATTTGGTCGTGGATGAGACACCAGGCACCTGGGGACAGTCTGTTATTGCTCCAATAAATCTTACCACGACACCTCATCCTCCTCATGGGGGGGCCTCAAAATGCTTTTCTCGTGACTCCGTGGAAGAACCCTCTTTCCACCAGCAACAAAATCTCTTGAGACTATGGAAACATCCTGTTTCTCATCCTCTCTCACACCAGTTTTAGCATCCAATCCACTGATGACTCTTACTTAAAACAATCATTACCACAATTATCATCAAATAACAATAGAGTAGTTCCCCGCCTCCCCCTCATATCCAATTTTGCTTTCTGAGGTTTAAGTTACCCATGGCCAACCACAGTCTGAAAATATTAAATCGAAAATTCCAGAAAGAAACAATTCATAAGTTTTAAACTGTACGCTGTTCTGAGTAGCATGATGAAATCTGTTGCCATCCCCCTACGTCCTGCCCAGGACATGAATTATCCTTTTGTCCATCATATCCACCTCACTTCATCTCATCACGAAGGCATTGTATCATCTCACATCATCATAAGAAGGGTGAGTACAGTACACTAAGATATTTAGAGAGAAAGACCACATTCACATAACTGTTATTACAAACTATTTTATTGTAGTTATTGTTATTAATCTCTTATTGTGCCTAATTTAGAAATTAAACTTTATATATGTATATGTAAACCTCCTATATGTATAGAAAAAACATAGTGCATATAGGGTTCAGTATTATCGATGGCTCAGGCATTCACTAGGAGATACAGGGGACAACTGTATTCTAATTTCATCATTCCTTCTATAGCAAGAAAGAGACTTTTAGGATTTACTCTTTAAACAAATTAGGAGTAGGTTATCCTTAATTACCATGGACCTGCACACAGTCCCAGCAAATCTGGCAAACTCCTAACAGAGTACAGATCTCATTTGTGAGGTCTGACAAAACTTCCACCCAAATTGAAACAGCTTATATTGCACCCTCAACTAGAATTTACAAAGTAAACATATGGCTGGCTACAACTGCCTACACACCAGAAAAAAACCAAAACACTGAGTGCTTTTCTTTTAAATCAAAATCTCAGTAGAATAAAAAAAAATTTTTTCAGTAGACTTAGTCTGTTTAAATGTTTTCCCTTTAAGAGATCAATCAGACAATACAATTTCGAGAACCTAGAACAAATAAACTTTATTGCACTTGCAAATGTTAAGTGGCAATCAACAAAAACTCAATTCCCTTCAATTTGGCTCTAGCTACCAGCTCAGAATTTGTAGTATCTGAACAACACCCCTTGGAGAACGTTCTCTAAGTCCTCTCCTAATTGCCTGGCCTCTACCATAAACAAGTAACTATATTGTGGGAACCATATAAATCTATTTTTTTGTTTTATTATATTTTCCAGTTAATGTTATACACTGCAGAACAAATAGCTGACTGTGAAATCGATTTGTAGCTAGGACTATCCAGTATGACATTTTTGACTCTGTGGATTTAAATTTCCTGCAATATTTTCCATGTGAATTATATATGCAAATTCCTTGAGAATTTGGTAATGTAATTAAGCTAGTAAGACTCGTAGTAAAATAAAAGTGCAGGGTTCAAGGAGAAGCTAGGGAGACAGGGTTTGGTTTAGCCAGGCTTCCTAATCTGTGTGCAGTCAAATTCTGGACCCCTGTAGCTGATGCCTTGTTGGTGAGTCATGAGAGAAGAGAAAATAATTTGAAGGGTAAGGAGAAGTCACATAAAGTAATGCACTGAAAATCTGAAGACTCAATTTGGAGGTTTTTTTTTTAAGTCTTTATTGTTGAAAGTATTACATATGTCCCCCTCCCCCCCCACCTCCATTGGCCTCTTTTAGGCCTTCACCACCCTGTTGTCTGTCCATGGGGATAATGATTATATGCATATAACTTATTTTGTTGATCTGTACCCACCTATCTCCACCTTCCCTCTGAGATTCCACAGTCTCTTCCAAGCTTCTATATCTCTAGACCTATTTTCTTCATCAGTTTATTTTGTTCACACATATGAGTGAGATCATGTGATACTTACCTTTCTCTGACTGGCTTATTTCGCTTGGCATAATATTCTTCAGGTCCATCCAGGCTGTTTCAAAGGGTAAGAAATGCTTCTTTTTTACTGCTGCATAGTATTTCTGAAGTTAGTCTGTCCCATGCTTCTCTGTCTTTGGATCTATTTTGTTCAACAGTTCATCCAATTGGGAGTTTTTTAAGAGCAACAGAAAGAGGTTTTAAGTTGGTAGATGAGTTGGGGGGCAACATGATTGGATTTACAATATTAAAATATCACTTTAGGTATATCTAGCTCTGAGTAGGCTAGACTATCTATTGTCTTTATTTGTCCAACCAAGTTCACCTTCCTACTTCTAATAATTTGTATCTTGCCTTCCCTGGATGGGCATGTGACCTAGCCCTGGCCAATCATGGTATCCTATATTCCTGGACACAATCATTGGTTCAAGGGTGGCCAGGTGATAAAAGCTGAGCCAATCAGAGCCCTTCCTCGAGATAGCTCAGTGTAGAGCCAAAGAAATGTTGGCCTTGCCTCTGGCATCACAGAGCAGGAAAGGCATAAAGGTCAGGCTGCCACTGGCCATTTTCTTCCCCAGGAAAAGACATGGATGAGAGTTGAAGAAAATGAAGTCAGGGGAGCAAACAGAATAAGAGACAAATGGAGAGGAAAAACAAAACAAAACATGGCAGCAGAGTGTCCTGCTTCCGGTCCCTGAGACTAGTCCTTGAAGTCTTGTGAGCCACTCCTTACCCTTCCCGACTCAGTCAGTAAACTCCTCTATCGCTCCTCACTGAGGTCTTTGCTGAAGTCAGCAGGCAGCTCTCTCTCATCTGAAATGCTCTCCTATCACCTACCCGCTCCAAAATCTCACCTGGCCTTCAGAGTCTCGCACAGCTTCCTCCTCCTATAGCTAAAAACAATCTCTCCCAGTATTTTTGTGTCCTGCGTATTTATTATCTCTGTCACTCTTAGGGCATTTCTCCCGATACCATCTTGAACTCTATACTCTGTATATGCCCCCAACTAGATTGGAAGATCCTGGAGGGAAGGAACTGGACCCAGGGCTGTCACTCAGTAATTAACTGTAGAATCAATGGATCAATGAGCTGTTTCCTAAGCATCCTCTGCAAGACAACAGATTTCCTGCCCTAGCAGAGGCCTGTTTTAGAGCTATAACCTAGGCATACAACAGCCACACTCGTACCTGGAAATTAAATTTTTTTAAATTTTAATAGTTACTCATCGCCCCCAAATGCACCTGTGGCCATCACCGCCCTCCTGGATCGCTGCAGCGCCCACCGGGGGGCAGTAGCGCCCACTTTGGGAATCACTGAGCTATACCCTAGGCATGCAACAGCCACACTCATATAACTAAAAAAATGTAAATTGTTCTCCCACTATAAAAACCACAGAAGACACAGTATTTAAAATGAGGGAATAAAACTCTGTTTTACATTTTAAAGATGTATTTAAACTATAATTCTAAAATAAAAATACAAGTTGGTCAAGACAGTTCAAAGAATTTACTTATACTTAATCATAAAATACATGGGTGTTTTTGTTTTTTTTTAGCTTTTAACAGGTGATTCTTCAAACTTAACATTTACATAATTACTTTCAAGTACAAATTATATTGCAAACTTTTGTATAATAAAAAAGTATCATTTAGCAATGCTTTTATGTTCTAGAAAAGCATTTTACACTCTAAAAAACCCCAAATACTGTAGAGTCTTGTAATTTTAACTTAGTCTGTACAACTATTTTCAAATTCTTTTTCCTACCTAGTGTAAAAATAAATTCCAACTTTATATCATTGTCATAAACTTAAAATTATAGGAATTGGGATTAATTAGGTTTACTAAACATGGACAGGGCCCAAAACCTCAGATTATTTAAACTGTAGTAATAGCTAAAAGCAACTAACCTGAGTCATCTTGTGATTACAGGAAAATTACTTCTTGTCTTTGTGAATCATGGCAATTTCCACCCTCAGAGAGTGACAGTTGTTGCTCACAACCTTCTCAGTGTGAAAGGTGAAAAGTACTAGGGTGACATCAAGTAGAGATTCCTTCACATGATGAGCCACTCTGCAGGGGACACAGGCCCTATTAGGAAAAAACAAACAAATGGTAAGTGTTATTTTACATAATAAAAATGTGGAGTCCAGGTTGACCTCTGGATCTATCCAGATATTACCCAGAGAAGACGGGATGAGAAAGAACTGTTAAGATCTGTGGAATACGCCAGAACTCTAAGAGCAGTTTCTGAATTAATTCCTAAGCTTTCTGTAAAATGCACTGTACTTTGCCCTAAAATTAAATTGAATGGTTTCATCTTGTCCCCGGAAAAATTACAAGCACACAGAGTCAACTTGGAATACAGTGGCTTAATTAAATGTACTACCTATTTAAGACACTATTACTAAATTGTGCTAAATCATTCCAGTACTGTTCAATATTTGTTCGTATTATCAGCTACTTCCATGCCACTCTGACAAGTTCTCCTATTCTTCTTGCTCACATTCACTTTTTGCATTTTTCATAACAGAGTGGGTCTGACATGAAACCCATCAAAAAGCTCTCAGTTACTAAAAAATTTTAAAAAAGGACCTTGTATGCCAAAAAGCACTCTGCAATGCAGAGGTCTTAGGGGAACAAAATGAGGTCTGAAGAGCTGGTGTGGTAGGAAAAGCCCAACCTGTGAAATCTCGGGCCAGATTCCTCATCTGTAAATGAGGCAAATGGACCTCAATGTGATCACAGTGCTCAACCATTTTTGTAGACTTCATATCCTTTGTGTGTGCACCTCACTGCCACAAACTGCACCTCTTACTATGTACAGTGATTCTCAAGATGGTGGGGTGCATGTGGCTTTCCCCACCTTCCTCCTGTCCCCCATCCCACCCCAATCTGGGTCCTTGTTTAAGAATCAATGATTTGGGTATGCTTTGAAAAGCTCTCTGGTCTTTGGAATATTTAAACCCCAGTCATCTCTCCATCCATCATATGCAGGTATATAATCTGTACCACTGAGAACTGCAAAGCGTGACTCTGTAGGAAGAATATTTAAGAAGGATCTTGCCCAGCTGGTGCTGCTCAGTGGTTGAGTGTCGATCTATGAACCAAGTGATCATGGTTCCATTCCCAGTCAGAGCACATGCCTGGGTTGTAGGCTCAATCCCAGTAGGGGGTGTGCAGGAGGCAACCCATCTATGATTCTCTCTCATCATTATTGATGTTTCTTTCTCTCTCTCCCTCTCCTTTCCTCTCTAAAATGAATAAAAACATATTTTTAAAAAGAAGAAGGATCTTGAAAGAGCTGTTAGTCAAAGGACCTCATCTTTCCTCATGCACTGTCAGAGCTTGCATTAATCATAGAGAAGGCATGTTCATTTATGGAGCCTTGTGCCCTTCCTGCAACTAAAGGCTCTCATTTGCAATCACTCTTCCCTGGCCTGACCTAGGCGCTCCACTGTCACCAGCCAACGCTGTCTGGGCACCTTCCCTTCAGCCTTCAGCGCCTAAATGGATTAGCTGCCCTGACAGGCTTATATCCAAGCAGAAGCTCAGGAGACAGCAGGGGTAAGTCAGGTACAGGTGGAGTGGGTGACTCTAAGCATGGGAAACAGCGTATGCAAAAAGGAAGAAATGAGAGCGATGACAATCTCTGATGAACTTCCAGTAGATTAACAACAATTAACAGCAAGACACAAAACACAGACATACATTAATTACTTACTGTCAGCCAGGCCATTATAAGCATTTAACATATATTAAATTGTGGAGTCTATCAAATTACTATATGAAATAGAAACTACTGGGTCCCTCATTTTATAGAAAAGTAAGGCAGAGATTACATAGTGACTTTCTAAGGTTACCTAGCTAGTAAATGGCAGAGGCAGGATTTGAACCACTTAACTATACACACTTCACTTTAGTGTTGGTGGGAGGGAAGGAGGAGGGGAAGACTGTGGTGCCATATAAGCCTGGAAGAGTAAGCGGGAGTCAGACCACAGAGGGCCTAGTTGAAGTTTGGACTTTATCCTGAACATAATGGGGAACCACTGAATTATTTTAACAAGAGAAATGACAAAATTTGATTTGGGGTTTTTTAACTCTTCTCTGGCAATAGTGTAGACTGGTATTACCTGGCCAGCTTCACAATGAAGATAGAGAAAGAACCTGATTAAATACTTTAGACAGAACCATAGGAGATTAGATGAAGAGAGATTGTGTAGAGTAAGAAAAGGAATGAGGTTAGAACATCAAGGATTGTCAATATTTAACCCTTGTAAATTATCATTAAAGGAGAGGTTAGCATGTGCTGCCTCTACCATAATTAAATTTAATTAAAAATATAGGGACCAAGAATCTACTGGGTAAAAGATGGGCAGTCCCCATCTCAAGAAGCTACAGCCTAATCAACAGCAATGCAGAAGAAGGATGACAAAAATGACAAGAGTAGGTAGCAAGCATGAGTGTTTGATAGAAAAGTAGAGGTAGCATGCAATATTAGCCTTTATAATTGTCTCTGAGTATTACTCCCTCTAAATAATGAGGGTGCTGTTCTAAGAATATTCCCTATGTTACACAGAACTCCTTAATGATGCAAAAGAGAGAGATCATAGGAGAAATGGTAAGAAAGGAACACCTGATATTTCTGATTGAAATCTTACACGTAGAACACACTCAGGACTTCAGAACAATAAAACATGCGGCACTGGGACAATATGACCCTCTCTGGATTTCCAACAGGTACCAACAGGTTACTCTGGAGTAAATATATTTTGAAAGAAAGTGGAAAGAAATGAGGGGAGTTTATCCTAAGGGAAAGGGATCAAATATTCCCCCCCCCAAATACTTTGTTTTTCTTGAAAAGTTCAAGCACTATGTGCCTACATTGAATTCATTTGGGAGTAAGGTATTATCTTTAAAATCTAAATGCAGAAAATGAAGGTGATACCATCTTGGGGACTGTGTGTGCACGCACGCATGGCAGGGCAGACGGGAGGCAAAAACAAAACATGAAAGACCAGAACTCGCAGCACAATACTGATGGTGAGAGCTGTTATCAAAGGTGGCTCCTCCACAGGAGAGGACTCGGCCCTATTCATCGGAACTCGATTACAAGTCATTCTGATTTGTAGATGAGAGAAGGCCAGAAAAGAACGAGGAAATGAAATAGATGAGATTCAAGATAAATGAAAATGTAACACTGAGCATCCCTCAGTGGTGTCATTGCGGGGGTATAATGTCCATTATTGTGGGGGTATATTGTCTTTACCTGAAGGCTAGACTAACACACACAAACACACACACACATACACACACACACACTATTTAAAAGTTTATTTATTGTCACCAGTAGCACATACGTGAATGTGCAATATACCCCATGAATTGGTGTCAATTTGACCAAACCGGCTCTCAGCCTGTGTGAGGATGAAGGTCATTGGAGTCAAGCACAGCAGCCGGGAGAAGGCTGCTCTGTTATTGTGAAAGGAGACCAGAGGAACAGAGCTTTGAGCCTCCTTCCTCTTAGGAGAGGAGGTTCCGGCAGGTGGGCGGCAAGGAATGCCACAGCCATTTAACTGTCAAACGACTGTTCAAGAAGGAGTTTTACCTGAAGACCATGGTAGTCAATGACAAAACTACCAATTAGGTGATGCTTTTCTAAGAATGGAATTAAGGGAGAAATGTGAGGACAAATTATGTATTAGTGTATTTCATTAAGTGTTTCTAATACAATTGACCCCAAAGAGCTGCTCATGGGATTATTGATAAAAACATCTGATTGTACATTTGAGGGTCGGAAAGAGAGTCATGCGCATACAAAGTGCAGTAAATTCGGGACTGTCAGGTATCTTTTTTTTTTTAAATGTTTTATTGATTTTTTTTATAGAGAGGAAGGGAGAGGGATTGAGAGTTAGAAACATATAAGAGAAAGGAACATCGATCAGCTGCCTCCTGCCCACTCCCTACTGGGGATGTGCCCGCAACTAAGGTACATGCCCTTGACTGGAATCGAACCTGGGACCTTTCAGTCTGCAGGCTGACGCTCTATCCACTGAGCCAAACCAGTTAGGGCAAGGTATCTTGTCCTACAGATTCCGCCTGTGTCTCACTCCTCTTATGTGTCTCCCATCATTTCCCCCATTGCCTCACCCCGAGTTTAGGCCCTAACCTAGCAGTCCAGGATTTCTCACTCTTGTGGATTTCACAGACCCCCACATTTTCAAAGGGATATTTGGAGAACCAGAGGGACCAGCTGACTCTTTACCCAAAGGCTATACCATCACACACACACACACACACACACACACACACACACACACACTTAAAACCTATAATTTATTGTCCCCATTAGAACATAGATGAATGGACAATTTACCCACACAAAAGTTGGGAGACCATAATTTCAAACTTTAAATAAGTCCTTTAAAAGTGAGTAAAATTTAGCTTTAGGAAAACTGACTAAACCTTCTTTAATTTTCTCATTCTACTACAGATTGATGAAAGCATTGTCACAAACCAAGACTGGATTGAAGAGCTGAGTTTGGGGTAAATTTTATGTTTTGTATATTTTAGCACAATTTTAAAAACAACCGATTTCAGGCTCTTCTGAAGGCCTGTTGGTTATTCTAGCAAATTTCAGAACGTGAGAGTAATTGACACCTGATGTCTTTGGGCCCATGACTGTCATGGTCCCTCCACACTGCTTTGTGTTGTGGGGGTGAGGGCTCTGCAAACATTTCCTCTTTGCCAGCAGGGCCCATCAGAGGGAGCCTGGAAGGCTGGAAGGAGGAGGGGTGAGGGGGGGAAAGAAGGGGCCAGCCCCTTTCTGGTTGCTTCCTGTTCCTGCCAGTTACCCAGCAACAGCCCTTGGCCCAGGCAGCAGCATTGGTTTCCAGTAGCAGTTGGTTCCCAAGGTTTTCCACTTTCCCAGAACCAGCTCTTTTGCACATCCGCATGAGATACCTGCCTGGCCGAGCAGCACCCCGGCCAAGAGATCTGTGTCCCAACTCCTCGGGGCCCCTCGTGTGTGCGCTTGATAAATCCGCACTAGCCGGCCACCGTCCCCTTCTCAGAAGTCTGGGTCCCCACTCGCAGACTCCTCCTCCAAGCATCTAGGTTCTGATACCCATTCTCGTTGTTTCCCCAGCACAGGGTGGCAGCTGCAGTTGACTTTGTTGTCCTACCTCATTTGTTCCCTCTGCACTGTCAGTCCTGTAATATCTGTTTAGCCACCTCCTTATACATTTCCTGTCAACATAACTAGGGTGGTTTCTATTTTCCCGACTGAACGCTGACTAGTTCTGCCATGTTTTTGCACTACTGTGCAAAACAATGAAAACAAGAAAGAATTCCATTTCAACAGCCTGCTAGAGTTGGTTATTGTCTGTATTCCCCAAATAGTTTGCAAGCACCATGAAATCGAGCGTTTGGGGTTCACTGATGTATGCACCCACCTCTTTGAACACAGCCTGGCACACAGCAGGTGCCCAATCATCTTTGTTAGATAAATGGATAGGAAACATTGAAACATAAAAAAAACCCAATTTGGTTATGAAAATATGCTTGGAATATATAAAAGTTATAACCATGTGCAAATATATCCAGAAGGGAAGTCAGTAGCTGAACTTTGTAAAACTCTCTTTCTGAAATTCTTAGCAATATCCATTTTCTGCTTTTCTTGTGCTATTTTCTTGTTTAATCATTCTTGTCAGTGGAGGTTTCTCCATATTTTTCTTGTGCATTTTGGCATGTTATCCATGAGAGAGTTGTGCAATGATTCAGTGTGATATGATGATTTACAAAAAGAAATACATATTTGGCCTTTGTCCCCTGTTCCTGGCACATAGCTCCTAAAACCCTTGGAATACCCTATATAAGAGCCATGGGGCCATCATCTCCTGTTATGTTTTGTTTCTATCCCCAGTTCCTGAAATAGCTCCGGAACAGCAAGGTGAAATGAGTGTATTTTGCTATTAATAAATAACAAGTCCCTTTTTACTATACATTAGTTTATGTTAATGAGGTGACCTTCATACAGTCCCTAAGGAGGGGGCTGGTTGCAGTAGTGAATACTGAGAGCACACACAGGAGAGCTTTCCCTTTACAGTCAGTCAATAAAACACACAACTTGAAAATGGAAACACCAATAAAATGCCTTAAAGCTCACAAAGAAAACTTCAAAGGCAGAACTCGGAGCATTTTGTTCTGACCCAAAAACACTGTCCAGGGAGAGGAACACCTGGGCCCAGGGCTGTCACTGGCAGCGTGACCTCGGACAGGTCACTTAGCCTCTCTAGGTATCTGTTACCTTCTCTCAGATATCAAGAAATTACCCTTCCTCTTTTAAGGCTCTGATTTTCATATAAAACATGCTTTAACATCCCCAAAGCACAACATAACTTTAAAGCACTCGTAACCTACACCAAACGTGAATTTCTTCTCTCAGTTCCCAAACCCAGTGCTACGCACAGACTGAGCCTGGAAAAGTGCGAAGTGACTGACAGCACGCAGTCTAATGCAGAGCTCTGGTGCCAATGCCTACTTCCAGTTCCAAATGAAATTATAATTTTCTGTAGCTAATACTTAAACGTATTTTTATTGATTTCAGAGAGGAAGTGAGAGGGAGGGAGAGATAGAAACATCAATGAAGAGAGGGAATCATTGATTGGCTGCCTCCTGCAAGCCCCCAACTGGGGATTGAGCCTGCTACCTGGGCATGTGCCCTGACCAGGAATTGAACCATGACTTCCTGGTTCATAGGTTGGCATTTAACCACCGAGCCACACCAGCCAGGCTGTAGCTAATACTTTTTAAACTTGGTTGGATATTTTCAAGACCCTAATCGGTGGCATGGTATTAATATTGGAAGCTGCACTAAATGTCTGACACACTGGAGTTCATGGCAAAGGTCAGAAAAGACCAGGTCAGGGCAGTGACTCTTTTCTTTCACTGACACCTAAAGGTGTAAGACAGCCCAGGTCAGCGCGAGATCCCAACAGTGGATCTGAACAGTGGAGCGCAGGCTGCCTGAGAAGTGCCCTGCACGGGCCGCGGAGCCGTGAGGTGAGCTGGAAGAACGGTGCACGCGGGGTGAGAGCACCTGCCATAAGCTCTCTCTTTGCTGTTATGTGTGATGAAGCATGGAGTGCAATAGAAAAGTCAATCAAATGCCACTTTAGAAATAAAGAGAACAGAGGGAAAACAGGCTTACATAAAACAGATCTCAGAACCAGAAGTTCAAGGTCAGTGAAAGAACAGACTGCTGTGTTTAACAACAACAGATGTCTACAAAAGTTAACAGAGTAAAATTGTTTTTTTGTTGTTGTTGATTGTGACCAGTATTTTCATACAATTTTGTCCACAGAAGCAAAATAGAGCATGCGTGTGTTTTATTTATACATCAATAACACATACACTTACAAGCCAATGTGAGCACAAAAGTGCAGCTCGGTCAGCGAGCGCAGGAGAGCGGGTGTCATCAGCAGAGCCAGGGCTCTGGTTTCACGTAAGCAGGTAAGTAGGAGTATCTCTGTGATGACTCCTAAGTGCTGCAGATCTGTTGCTTCTCTCTGGGACGCTGGTCAGGCCAGGCCAGGGGGTGAGTAAGGGGCACGCTGTAAATCCATCACAGCTCAGCAACTGTAGTGCCTGGAGAAGGCCTACTGGGAGAGGTGGGGGTGCAGGTCCAGGGTCACCTTCTGCGCTGCCTGTCCTACCATCCTGAGGACTGCCCCCCACTCCCCCACCCCCCATGGCAGAGGAGGCAGCTGAACTTTGAGTCAAGGGGGGTATCAGCTCACACCTTGAAAAGTCCCTAAGATTCCTCTGAACCTGATGGCATTCCATAAAAACTCAGATTAGAGAGCAGGAGAGATGTGGGTAATCCATGAGAAGGTATGCTAGCTCTTTATGACAAATAAATCAGAAATGGCTAAAGGATCGATATTTGCATAGGAAAGGAAAATCCTTCTTTAACAGCCATTCCAAAGAGCAAGCCCATGGCTTTCTAGGTTAAAGAGACAGAAACCGGGAAGGTCTGCCCATCCCGTTGCCCCTCCTAACCTCATCCGCATCCAACAGGCTGCATCCCAGTGAAGTCACACATTTTTGCAGACCGCCCTAAACTCTTAGTATGTGTGTCTTTTGTGATTTGGGTAGTATCCCATTTAAAACAGAAATTCATCGATATCATTGTCTCTTTTGAGAGAGAAAGAGAGAGATGAGAGAGAAACAGCAATCAGTCGCCTCCTGTACGTGCCCCAATGGGATTGAACCCGAAACCTAGGTATGTGCCCTGACAGAGAATCGAACCCTCAACCTTTTGGTATATGGGACGATGCTCCAACCAACTAAATCACCCAGCCAGGGCGCAAATTCAAAATCTATTAATAGCTTAGACCCAGTTACTACTTTCATATTCACAATCACGATAAAGACAATGTTCTGAAAAAATGTATTTAAAACCCTTCTGGCATTCTAAGTGGATTAGGATTGTAATTCTACTATGGAAGTGACAGCTCCCATACTTACTTAACGAGAAAAATTGAAAACTCAGAAGGCTTTCCCTTCCCTGGAAATGACCAGTGTTAAAGAGCCACTTTACTTAAGAAGGAATCACTTAGGTACAGTGCATTAGTGGAGACAAGTTAAAAATAACCTAAATGGAGACGGCCTGAGCTGGCCAAACGCCGACAGGAAAAAGTCACCTTAATGTCAGCTCTGTCACAAGGAAAACCTGTGGGGTAAGCAAGTCATTGTTGTCATTTGTCCCTATGACTTCACTGTGGTCGGATGAGGTTCAGACTTTGTGTGGAACTGGTAGGTGGAGCAGGAGTTAAGAATATGACTGGATGTGCTAAGGTCCTGAGGTCAAGATCTAGCTCTGCCACTCTCTAGTCCAGTGATGGCGAACCTATGACACGCGTGTCAGAGGTGACACACGAACTCATTTTTTGGTTGATTTTTCTTTGTAGGCGCATGTGTAAATCTTTTTGCATTTAGTAGATGCTGTGGGCTTGATTTCTTGTTCCTTTCACCACTGAACATCCTGTGAATGGCAGTGTCTCCCACTCACTTAGCTTATTGTCAAGTCCATCATTCTGACTCTGAATCGTGGGTCCTTGCTGGGCTCTGCTAACAGCTTCCATCAGTTTAATGTCATATAGTTTAGACCAGTGATGGCGAGCCTATGACACGCGTGTCAGAGGTGACACGCGAACTCATTTTTTTTGGTTGATTTTTCTTTGTTAAATGGCATTTAAATATATAAAATAAATATAAAATATAAGCCTTTGTTTTACTATGGTTGCAAATATCAAAAAATTTCTATATGTGACACGGCACCAGAGTTAAGTTAGGGTTTTTCAAAATGCTGACACGCCGAGCTCAAAAGGTTCGCCATCACTGCTCTAGTCCTATTATGGAACACACCTGTTCCCAAAACCTTGGATGATATCTCACTTGTGCTTTTGCCTGATACATTAGCATTTAGTTTAACGGATCTAAGATTCCAGGGCACCATTTGTATCTTTAGATGATTATTTCAGAGAGAAAACAAACACAGGAAATGACTTCCCCAGGACCCTAGAGTTAAGCAGTATTTGAGTACAAAACCCACAGAGCATTTCTGCTTCCCCATACAATGTTTTGTGTACTGTAAAAAACACACGTTTATTTTCGCCCTGACCAGTGTGGCTCAGTTGACTGGAGCATCATTCCATATACCAAAAGGTTGCAGGTTCGATTCCTGGCCAGAACACCTACCCAGGCTGGGAGGCAACCTATATATGTTTTTCTCTCACGTCAATGTTTTTCTCTCTCCCTCCCTCTCTCTCTCAAATCAATAAAACATATCCTTAGGCAAGGATTTTTTTTAAAGTTTATTTTCACATTATCTAAAATTTTATTTCCTATACTTCTCATACCTCTGGAGTATGAAACATTGGGATTGATCCTGACAATGAATGCTACCTGATCATAAAATGCCTTTGGATTATAACCTCAGAATGTAAAAATTGAAAGGGACCCTGTAAAATGTAAACAGGGAAATGAAAGTATTGGAAACTCTTTTTTGCTCCTCTGATCTGGGGAAATGAGGCTTTAGCCCTCTGCCATGCCCCTGCCCACTGTGCCAGCTCCTGAACAAAGAGGTGCAGCCCATCTCCAAGGGGCTGAGTCTCCTGGTTACACACCCTAGAAGCCAGACTGCTCTCTGAGCTCCCGCCGCCTGCGGGAGTAGGGGGTGAGGGGATGGTAGTAGTGAGTGCCATCCATCTCTTGTATTAGTCAGAGAGGTCCTATGCTAAATAAATAGGCACTGAACTCAATATTTAGGCCAATTTTAATAAAAGCCCGTGTCACAAAATTTAACATTATAAATAGCTGAGGTTGATCCATTTTCAGTACCAAGGTATTATTTATTTTAATCACTGTTATAAAAATCTTTCTAAAATGTACCACATACCTTTTATATCTTTCTAGACAGCCTATAATGAACACATTTTTCTTGATGACACAGGGGCAAATTATGACAAAGTATTACAGAGCAGCGCTGCTCCCCGGGGCCTGACAGTGTTGGCATCTCCGCTAAGTGCACGAGGCTCTGGGTGCCCTGCCTGCCATCAGCAACCACTTTCCACTCTGTCCCCGTAAGCTCTTCTACTTTCAAATGTGTTGCTTTTGATTGGCTTTGGGCTTAAAACAAAACAAAAACAGAAAACAAAATCTTTTTTGTTGTTGTTAATCCTCACCCGAGGATATTTTTCCACTGATTTGTATGGAGAGTGGAAGAGAGAGGAAAAGACAGAGAGAAACATCCATGTGAGAGAAATACATTGATTGGTTGCCTCCTGCACAGGGCCCGGGCCCGGGAGGAGCCTGCAACCAGGTACGTGCCCTTGGTCTGCAGGCCAATACTCTATCCACTGAGCCAAACCGGCTAGGGCAATGAAATCTTTTGAAATCCTACCTAAAATATGAAGAAAGGGTCGTCAGAGGGGTCAGCTTTGGATAAACGTGGTGACTTCTATGCTGACCAATCTTGGGCCTTCTTGGTTCTGAGTCAATCTGGCTGCTGGCAACGGCTTGCTGCACCTGTGACCTCCTGCTGAGTCCTTGGGCGCTGGCCCTCTGTCCGCCTCTGCCTTTTTTGTTTTGTTTTGTTTTGTTAATCCTCACACGAGGATATTTTTCCATTGACTTTTAGAGAGAGGGGGAGAGACAGGGAGATAGAAACAATGTGAGAGGAGACAAATAGAGTGTTTGCCTCCCACATGCACCCCAACCAGGTCCGGGGATCGAGCCTGCAACTGAGGTATGTGCCCTTGACCAGAATCGAATCCGGGACCCTTCAGTCTGCAGGCTGATGCTCTAACCACTGAGCAAAACCGGCTAGGGCTGCCTCTGCTTTTTAACCAGAACTCCCAAAACCATCTCCTTGCTGTGTGTTCACTTCAGTGCTACTTCTGTTTCGTTTATCCTGAGCTCCTAATAGCTTGGATCTTATAGTTCCTTCCACTGTCTGTAGCAACCCACACCTGCTTAATACTTATGAAAACCAATTCCGGGGGAGGGTTTGAATGTTTACATCACGCACAGAGCTTTCAATTCTAAGTGCCACAATTATGAAAGCTGCACAGAAGTAGGAAATACATCAGTTGAAAGAATGTTCTAATTTGCAGACAGCTTGCATGTATTTTATCAGACTATACTTGACATTTTAAGCTTTCTTGTGTCAGTAAATTATACTTCTCCTAGCAGCAGGAGTTATTAAGTCTGTGCCCAGAATAAACCAGACAGTTTTGGAAAGTTTAATTTTTTTCAGTTTTCATACTCTACTTTATGACTGTGTTTGTCTTTCCAAAAATAAGCCTATAATGATACATAGTCTCTTATTTCTAATTTAAGACTATAAATGCCATTTTTTAACCTTCACAAGGTTTCATCATAATCCGGTAAAAAGTTTCAAAAATTCAAAAATAAAAAAGACAAAAGATTTAATCTGAAACTCCTATGCAAGATGGAAATATTTCTTGATGATGGCTTGTTAAGATGAAGATTGTTAGAAATACAACACTTAATGGAGTCTAGGGTGCCACCTTCATGAGCGGAATCTTATGTTCCTCAAAATTCATACATTGAAGCTCTAACCCAGGGGTGGGCAAACTTTTTGACTCGAGGGCCACAATGGGTTCTTAAACTGGACTGGAGGGCCAGAACAAAAGCATGGATGGAGTGTTTATGTGAACTAATATAAATTCAAAGTAAACATCATTACATAAAAGGGTACGGTCTTTTTTTTTTTTTTTTATTTTAATCCTTTCAAACCGGCCGGGTCCGGCCCCCCGGGCCGTAGTTTGCCCACGGCTGCTCTAACCCCTAATGCAACTGTATTTGGAGATAAGCTCTATAAGCAGGTAATCAAGGTTAAATGAGGTTGTAAGGCTGGGGCCCTGATCCAACAGGATTAGTTTACTTTTAAGAAGAGACACCAGAGAGCTCTCTCCATGTGCACGTAGAGGGAAGCTCATATGAGGACGCAGCGAGAAGAAGGCCATCTGCAAACTAGGAAGAAGGCTCTTACCGGAAACCAGATCTGGGACTTAGAGCCTCCAGAACTGTAAGAAAATAAATTTCCAGTAGGCAGCTAGTTAGATGAAAGACTGGGATGGGGGGAAAAGAAGAGGAAGTCTATTTTGCTTCCAACAGCTAGAGGGGAACAAAAAGGGAACATTAGCTCATACCAGACAGCATGCCCCAAACTAAAAGTAATTCTAAGAAGAGCACAAGGTCAGTAGAGTACATATCGAATTTTTTACAGGGCAGCCACAATAATGAGGAAAGGGAGACTTGAAACCCTTCCAGATGGCCTCGACATCTCGGGTAGTCTAGAAACCTAAAGAATAAGGATATATAGATATACTAGAGGCCCGGTGCACTAAATTTGTGCGGGGGCGGGCATCCCTCAGCCTGGCCTGTACCCTCTCCAATCCGGGACCCATTGGAGGATGTCCGACTGCCGGTTTAGGCCCAATCCAACTGGCAGTCGGACATCCCTCTTGCAATCTGGGACCTCTGGCTCCTAACTGCTTGCCTGCCTGCCTGCCTGATCACCCTAACTGCTCTCCCCTGCAGGCCTGATCCCCCTAACTGCTCTCCCATGCCAGCCTGATCCCCCTAACTGCCTCTGCCTCAGCCTCACCACCATGGCTTTATCCAGAAGGACGTCTGGAAGGTCGCCCGGAAGATGTCTGGCCTAATTAGCATATTACCCTTTTATTAGTATAGATAATCTTTAAGACCCCCCATTAGGTGGGGTGCTCAGACCAGCTGAGGTGCTTGCTTGTATTATATTTGAGTGTATTTTCTTCTGCAATAAAACTTCATTTGCTTTGCCTGCTATTTGTTGTCCCTTGTTTGAATTCATTCCCAAGCAAGACAAGAACCAGGGTGAGGTGGGCTTGAGACCCCTGGTAACATTTTAGCCATCCTGCCTGGGTCTTTGGTTATGGTAGCCCATGCTGACTAAGACGCCATTTATCTTATAATATGCACAGTTATTTTACCAAGAAAGTCAAAGACATGCCATCAACTGTAAGATGTACCCCAATTCCAATGTTGAAATTTGAAATGTTAAAAAAATAAACACAATATTTAAAATAAATAGCAAAAATAATCCGTATGACAATAATGATGAGCTTTTTAAAGTAGCTTTTACCTGAGTAAGGCCAAATAATCTGCTCTAATCATCTTTGTTTGATGGCCTCCTACATTGTTAGAAAATGAGAGGTTGCATAGCTTCATGCATGAGAAAATAGTCAAACATGGGCAAACGGATATAAAACCAAAGCTTAACCTTTTATTGTTACTAGAGGCC
>NW_005356870.1:6175272-6178401 GCF_000412655.1 Myotis brandtii | reverse complement strand
GGAGAGGGGTCCTTCAGCCTGGCCTGTGCCCTCAGGGGATGTCCGACTGCTGGTTTGTGGGAGGCAACCAGCAGGGCGCTCGCCAGGCCCCCCTCCCCGCTGCCATCTCCACTGCCGCAGCTTGTCTCCTCCCTCTCAGGGGGGCAGATGCATCATAGAGACCTGTCGTTCCACCATTCCTCCGTTCAATTTGCATATTAGGGTTTTATTGTATAGGATTGAATTTACCTCCATTTCCCCAGAAAGCCTGAGCTATTGACAGATAGTGCCTTAACTCTGCTCCTACTTCACTAAGAAAACGTAAGTTTCTCCAATTTCCCTCCTAAAAGTTAACACATCTTTTTTGTTTCAGAATTATGGGTCCTTTCAAAGGCTAGCATCTCTCCTCTGTTGATCTCTTTCCTGAGCCATTAGCCTGTCCTCTCTCTTCCCACCCTCAGCCTCTCTCCCCATGGCCTTCGCTCCTCAGTCAGCAGAGATGGGAGTTCCCTCTCCTTCAATAAAAACAGAAAACCACACACAAATGCAAGCCGTTCCCAGACCCTGCTTCTGCCCTCATGCTTTAAACACTTTCTTTTTTCTTTTTCAAGAGGGGCCCATAAGCCTTGCTCTCTTCCTCCTCCTCCACCCTCCTTTGTATAAAGTGCCACACAACCCACTCAATGTCACGAGTCCCTAGGGTTTCCCTGCCACATGCTTCTCTCACTAGGTTTCATAGCAACGGCACTCGAGAAAAAACTATGATTGAATTCCACAGGATGGTCATTTTGCTGGTCGAGAATCTACTCTTTCTGAAGCCAATGGTCATCCAGCAAACAAGAAACCTCCAACAGTGAAGGTGCCTCTCAGATGAAGGATTAATGATGTGAGGAAGCATGAAAGGTGGAAAATAGTATCATGCTGACGTGGTGGGGCCAAGGAAAATAGCAGCTGTGTGTGGAATGACATTTAAGCTCCGTGGCCTATTGGTGAAAACCAATGCCATTGGCTTCATTTATAAATACCTGAGAGTCAACCAGTAAGGGAAAGAAAACTATATTATTCGTTTCTTAAGGACTAAGGACTAGAACCCATCTATGCTAATTCTATAAACCCAGAGTTCACCACGTCACAACACAGTTTAAAGAACCAGATCTAGGAAAACAGGAGTCAGTCAGCCACAGCTTTCTCTAAAGTAGTTGTTGCACAAAGTTTTCAGAAACCTGTATAAATACTTGAGGGATTGCTATTGACCTGTAATAAAATTTCCATGTCAAAATATAATGTAATTTTCCTCTCCATTTTTACATTATTCAACCAGTCTTCAATTTTCTGTTTGAATGGATGAATCATAACACACAGCACACTGGGAATAATTCAAAACACCAAACTAAGTGGTTAAAGTTTATAACCTGACAATTGAATCAGGGCATATCTTGCCTCCAGCACAGAGAGCCAGAGTGTTAAATTGACCCGCTTTTAGCTGCAGATGTGGTAGGATTTCTAGTAGCTTCTGCTACTTATTTATTTATTTATGTATTTATTATTTTTAAATATATTTTTATTGATTTCAAAGAGGAAGGGAGAGGGAGAGAGAGATGGAAACATCAATGATGAGAGAGAATCATTGATTAGCTGCCTCCTGCACACCCCCCCTACTGGGGATTGAGCCCACAACCCTGGCATGTACCCTTGACTGGAACCGAATCCAGGACCCTTTAGTCCGCAGGCTGATGCTCTATCCACTGAGCCAAACCAGCTAGGGCAGCTTCTGCTTTTTAAAGATTCACTATCATTCTAATGTGGTATCCTATACATAAACCCAACAATTTTATGCCAGAATATGTCATCGTAATGAGAATAAAAAGCTTCTGCAGGCACATACTGTCAATTCATTTCCAAAGGCCCACATTTTAACCAGTAGAATAGACAAATTATACAACAAAAGATCATAAATTACTTTGGCTAGAAAAATATCTTTAAAAATAGCTGGCTCTGTGGACTGAAGGGTCCCGGGTTCAATTCCGGTCAAGGGCACATGCCTGGGTTGCGGGCTTGCCCAGTGGGGAGTGGGGGCATGCAGGAGGCAGCCAATCAATGATTCTTTCTTGTCATTAATGCTTCTCTCTCTCTCTCTCTCTCCCTCTCCTTTCCTCTCTGAAATAAATGAAAATATATTTTAAAAATAATTAACTAAATAAAAATAGCTGGCTCAACATTCTTCTACATATACTGCATACAAATGAGTGTGAACATGTGCTTAAACAGCCTTTTTAAGGTGATGGCATATAGTGTAGCCCACTTTTCCATGGTCATGTAGGAACCACAACATTCGTTCCTAGCAAAACAAGATCTAGGTCTGTATTTCTGCCACCTCAATGCAAATCCTTCAGAGCTTCCTACATGGGGAATCCAGCCAATGTCTGAGCAGGAAAAATGAATGGCAGAAGGTTGGGGGGCCTTGATGATGATCGGCCTTGCAGCCTCCGGACAGGCATTTGCTCTGGTTTCAGGCTTGTCTATCACTGAATTCTGTGGGCCTAGGCCAGTGGTCGGCAAACCGTGGCTCGCGAGCCACATGCGGCTCTTTGGCCCCTTGAATGTGACTCTTCCACAAAATACCACGTGGGGGTGCGCACGTACAGTGTGATTGAAACTTCATGGCCCATGCACAGAAGTCGGTTTTTGGCCTGGGCAAGTCTATTTTGAAGAAGTGGCGTTAGAAGAAGTGGGGGGTGTCGGTTGGTCGGATGACGGGAGACGAGGCGCGGGGGAGGTACATTGTTTTGAGGTACGTTAGTTCGTTGAGGTCAACCCCTTCCAACTCTCCCATCCACACTTGTCTTGTATACTTGTTTCAGATAGACGAGTGTGGATGGGAGAGTTGGAAGGGGTCGACCTCAGCGAACGAACTAACGTACCTCAAAACAATGTACCTCCCCCGCGCCTCGTCTCCCGTCATCCGACCAACCGACACCCCCCACTTCTTCTAACGCCACTTCTTCAAAATAGACTTGCCCAGGCCAAAAACCGACTTCTGTGCATGGGCCATGAAGTTTCAATCACACTGTACGTGCGCACCCCCACGTGGTATTTTGTGGAAGAGTCACATTCAAGGGGCCAAAGAGCCGCATGTGGCTCGCGAGCCAC
>NW_005356870.1:6168004-6171969 GCF_000412655.1 Myotis brandtii | reverse complement strand
GCTCGCGAGCCACATGCGGCTCTTTGGCCCCTTGAGTGTGGCTCTTCCTAAGCCTTAGGAGTACCCTAATTAAGTTAATAACAATGTACCTACCTATATAGTTTAAGTTAAAAAAATTTGGCTCTCAAAAGAAATTTCAATCGTTGTACTGTTGATATTTGGCTCTGTTGACTAATGAGTTTGCTGACCACTGGTCTAGGCCCTTAATCAACATGAAACTGGGTGGCAAGGAATAGTTTGCTCAGAAGTCTGATTCAGTGCATCTTCCCACCTGCTAGGAGCGTGGGGAAATGTGTGCATGTAGGGTGCAGAGTAGAAGGTTAGATGTTCAGCAGGGATTAGACTGACAGTATTGCTCACGTTTATTAATTTCCTTGACTTGGCACTCTGTTCCCACCACCTGACACGTCACCACCTCGAGCCCTTACGTTAACATTTTCTACATCTTCCACTCTAGCACCAGGTGAAGTGCTTGTGTATATGTATTTTTTATTGATTTCAGAGAGGAAAAGAGGAGAGAGAGATAGAAACATCAGTAATGAGAGAGAATCATTGATCAGCTGCCTTCTGCACACCCCCTACTGGGGATCAAGCCCACAACCTGGGCATATGCCAGGAATTGAACCGTGACCTCCTGATTCACAGGTCGATGTTCAATCATTGAGCCACGCCAGCTGGGCTTATTTTAAGCAATTTTTAATATCTTGCATTAGTGTTGAATGTTGGTAATACTGATGAACCAATATTGATACATTATTAACAAATACCCATAGTTTATATTAGGGTTCACTCTTTGTATTGTAAAGTTCTATGGGTTTTCCAAATGCATAATGTCATGTACCCACAATTCTAGTATCACTGCCCTAAAAATCCCCTGTGCTCTACTTACTCATCTGGCCTCCCCCTCAGAAACCCTGGCAACTACTAATCTTTTTACTGTCTCTACAGTTTTGCCTTTTAGAGAATGTCAGATAGTTGAACTCATATAGTGCTTAACCTTTTCAGATTGGTTTTTTTCACTTAGCAATATTCATTAAGGTTCCTCCATGTCTTTTTGTGGCTTGGCAGATGTTGTCATCGCTGAATAACTGTATGGGAATACCATGGCTCATCTATCCGCTCACCTACTGACTGAAGGACATCTTGGTTAGTTCCAATTTTTGGTAATTATGAATAAAGCTGATGAAACATCCCTGTGCAGTTTTCATATGGACCTGCCTACTGATTTTTCAGTCCTCACCCATACAGGGGCAGTCTAATGAGAGCTGACACTATTCATTATGGACACTATTCATTCTGGAAAGCAGAAGATATTTACGTTGGGGCCATTTTCCCCCTCAAAGCTCCGTATTACCTATTGGCTCTCAGCTATCATTTCTGATTGACAGATAACTTCTGCAGATGTATTTTCTGAAGCTTGGTTACTTCTAATGACTAAAAGGTTATCAAGTTCCTTCAAGGGTACTGTTATAGATAAATGAGTTTCCTCTATTGACTACATAGAGGGCTGACATCTGTCATAGAGACTTAAAGAGAGAGCCCGGCTGGCATGGCTCAGTAGTTGAGCATCGACCTAAGAACCAGGCAGTCACGGTTCCATTCCCAGTCAGAGCACATGCCTGGGTTGTGGGTTCGATCCCCAGTAGGGAGAATGGAGGAGGCAGCCAATCAATGATTCTCTCTCATCATTGATGTTTCTATCTCTCGCTGCCTCTCCCTTCTTCTCTAAAATCAATAAAAAAAATATTTAAAAAAGAAAAAATAAAGAAAAAAGAGCGAGAGAGCAATACACCTTCCTTATTTGTTTCAGACATGTCAACAATACTTGCCAGGACTGAAAATCCCCAGTGGAAATAAAAGTACTTAAAGTTTCAGACAAAGGGTTATGTATTGATGCTTCTATATTCATAAAGGGATTGTCTAAATTGAGCTCAGACACATTAATATTCTTAATATTGACATTCTGATCTCTACTTCCACAACCAAAGCAAGTATATTTTTCTTTGTATCAGAAGGTCCACATTCTGCTGTAGCCTGCCTCCTTTCATCTCAGCTTCCAAATCAACAGGTAGTTGCTGGTTCTGTTGCCTGTTTCCAGGAAGTTCGTGGTCCCCTGTGTTACCAAGATGTCCTTGGTCATTCTGTTGTTAACCTCATGCTGTTGATCTTCTAGTGTTTTGGTTGCATCATTCAGTTAACCCTGATTCTGACATTTTAGATGCTGGTCCCTTTCACTTAGAAACATCTGCATAATGCATAAGGGTACTTGTGAGAGAAAAACTAGCTTCTTTCCTTGTGTGGGGATGAAAATTGAGAACCTGGATGTTTTGTTCAGCAGGCAGTTTGTTTATTTTTTAAATATATATTTTTATTGATTTTAGAGAGGAAGGGAGAGGGAGAGAGAGATAGAAACATAAAACAACAACAGAGAATCATCAATTGGCTCCCTCTTGCATGCTCTCTATTGGGGATCGAGCCCACAAACCTGGCATGTGACTTGACTGGGAATTGAACAGTGACCCCCTGGTTCATAGGCCAACGTTTCAACACCGAGCCACACTGGCCGGGCAGGCAGTTTCTTTAGAGTATCTGCAACAGCTGCTTTTTCTGATGAATTTTGCAGAGCCATAGCAGGACTCCTGTCTGACAGAGTACTGCGCTGAGGAAGTATGACCAGAAAGATCTTGTAGGGCAGGAGTGAGGAACCTTTTGTCTGCCATGGGCCACGTGGACATTTATAACATCATTTGCAGGCCATACGAAATTATTACCTTTAAAATTAGCCTGCTGCCCTAGCCGGTTTGGCTCAGTGGATAAAGCGTCGGCCTGAGGACTGAAAGGTCTCGGGTTCGATTCCGATCAAGGGCACATACCTGGGTTGTGGGCTCAATCCCCAGTAGGGGGCATGCAGGAGGCAACCTATCAATGATTCTCTCTCCTCATTGATGTTTCTGTCTCTCTCTCCCTCTCCATTCCTCTCTGAATAAATAAAAATATTTAAAAATAATAATAATAAATAAAATTAGCCTGCTATATTTGGTCATTTAATTAACTCATCCCTAATGCCTTGGCAGGGCCAGACGAAATGATTTCACAGGCCTTATATGGCCTGCAGGCTGGACGTACCCAACCCCTGCAGTAAAGGAAAAGGGATGTTTTTCCCTCTCTACTTTTAATTTTTTTCATTTAAAAAAAATCAGATTTGAAAGCAAGGGCTCACAGAGATATCTGCACACCCATGTTCATACCAACACTATTCAAAATTGCCAAATGGGGCAACTCAAGTGTCCATCTACAAATGAATGAATAAACAAAACATGGTATATACATACAATGAAATGGTATTCAACTGTAAAAAGAAACTCTGACACATGCTACAACATGGATGAACCTTGAGGACTTTATTAGACTCAGTGAAATAAACCAGACACAAAAGGACAAATACTGCTTGATTCCACTGATGTAAGACAGACTAGTCAAATCCATAGAGATGAGAAGTAGAATGTTGGTGTTTCAATGAACTCCACTTTTTACCTCACCAGACAGAACACAACACTTTCTCTTTGAAAAAGCCACTGTTCTCCACACAGTGATAAGAGTCCCCAATCACCAAAACCCTTTACTGCTCTCCCCCCCCGCCCCCCAGACCACCAGCCTCTCAAGGGCAGAGCCACACATCTTGCACCAATTCCAGTACAAAGAGCTTCCATATCCAGAGTCAGCAAATAAACAAATCATTCAGTGATGTTCAAATACTAGTCTTGCCTGGTTCTCCTCAAATTTGGCTTTAAAAATATACAAAAAATCTTGTGCTCTCTTTATTCACTTTAATTCAGCACATTGGTGATTGCAGATTTGGATGTTTTTCTATTACATAATACACTTAGCAAATCAAAGGCTCATTTTGATTTTTGATCCATAGAAGGAGTTGTGTCCTATCCCTTAATCTTTAACTTAGCCCCATA
>NW_005356870.1:6162798-6167049 GCF_000412655.1 Myotis brandtii | reverse complement strand
TCTATACTAATAAAAGGGTAATATGCAAATTAACCATCACTCCATGACAAAGATGGCGGTGCCTATAGCCACAAAGATGGCAGCGCCGGCCAGAGCCATGGAGCCAACCACTTGGCTTCCCACAAGCCCTGGCGGGCCACCGAGGGCCGGCCTCTGGGTGGCAGCCACGGAGCCAGCAGGAGCGGGTGGGAGGCGGCTCCAGCCCGGAGTGAAGGCGGAAGGCAACAGCCAGAGTGAAGGCCTGGGTCCTGGGTGCCAGAGGGAAGCCGGTGCCGGCAGCCAGGGGAAGGAAGGCCTATTCTTGCACAAATCTTCGTGCATCGGGCCTCTAGTGAAAATATAATGTTAGATTTAAACAGTACCATCCTGAGAATACACTATAAATGGGGTTTAAGAACAACAGCCTGGTAGGGACTGGAGACCACTACTCTTCACATGACCTTGCCTGGATGTTCCCGGATGGCAATCCACCAAGGGTGGGCAGCAGCAGGACCTATGTCACAGCTTCTCAGAGTGGGGCTCAGCCTTCTCAGCTCCAGACTCTGGAAGTGAATCAGTCTCTAAGCTCTTGAATAGACAGTCAAACGGGATACATGTCCTTATTTTGTATATTTCAAACTATCCTATATATGTGGTTTTTGTTGTTGTTGTTAATCCCCACCTAAGGATATTTTTTCCTCATTGATTTTTAGAGAGAAACATAGATGTGTGAGAGACACATCGATTGGTTGCCTCCACAGGGATGCTGGGGATTAAGCCAAGGGATGTGTCCTTGACTGGAATCAAACCTGCGATCCTTCAGTCCTCGGGCTGATGCTCTAACCACTGAGCGAAACAACTAGGCTATATATGGTTTTAAAGTCAGACAGTAATGCAAGCTCTTTGGCCCCTTGAGTGTGGCTCTTCCTAAGCCTTAGGAGTACCCTAATTAAGTTAATAACAATGTACCTACCTATATAGTTTAAGTTTAAAAAATTTGGTTCTCAAAAGAAATTTCAATCATTGTACTGTTGATATTTGGCTTTGTTGACTAATGAGTTTGCCGACCACTGGTCTAGGTTCTGGTCAGCTAAAAAGTTGATTGTAAATATCCTTTTTTAAATTCAATTGAGTAGTCTGAAAAAAAATCCAAGGTAAGATGTTTATAAAAAGGAATTAAGAGTTCTACTGAGACTAATTCTTAACCTAAAAAAAAGAAAATGTGTGTCACAGCCCAGACCTACTGTTCCCACCTCATTGACACATGTTTCCTTCTTCAAAGACACTGTTCTAGTCACAGTCCTTGCTAGAGGGAAGTACCCAAAGTGAATGAGGTCAACTCCTTTTGGAGACCTCTTGGCCAGAGGTCTATGCTATCTATCTTATGACATCAAGAGAAGAGAATTGTGCACGGCTGGTGTGGCTCAGGGGTTGAGCATTGACCTATGAATCAGGAGGTCATGGTCTGATTCCTGGTCAGGGCACATTCCTAGGTTGTGAACTCGCTACCCAGTGTGGGCATGCAGGAGGCAGCCAGTTAATGATTCTCTCTCATCATTGTTCTCTCTCTCTCTCCCTCTCCCTCTCCCTTTCTCTCTGAAATCAATAAAAATATATTTTTTTAAAAAGAAGAAAATCGCAAAAACTGAAGGACATTCGACTGGTCACTTAGCACCTCTACAAGTTCAGCCCTACCAGGGACTGAAATATGCTAGAATCAGGCTTGCTATTTAGTTCTTCAGTCTGTCCTTAAATAAATCCCCAGAGTCTTAATACTTTCATGCCACTCTCCTCAGAACACTTCCTAATTTATCTACGAGTAAAGACACAAGATGGCACAGACAAGTTCTGACAGCCGCATCTCAACAATGCATTATACCAAAGGCTAAATGACAGTGAGAGCCTCACTCAATTCTTATCTAAAACACAATTCAGGACGTCAACATGCAGCAAACACAAGGATTTAGTTGCCTTTTCCCTCCTCCCCTCCAACATTAAGCTCCTGTCTATTGCCAAGCTTGTCTGGCCCTTCATGCTGTCTTCAAAGCAGTGACAACGTCCTCATCATAACGTGTTTCAGATTTTGGAAACTAGCTTTCTAAAGGTGCATACGAATTCTTTACAAGTGAAATGCACATAAGTATTCATATATTCACTTATCAGAAATGCTCTGAGAGCCCAGCTGGCGTGGTGCAGTGGTTGAGCATCGACCTATGAACTGGGAGGTCCCGGTTCGATTCCCGGTCAGTCAGGGCACATGCCCCGGTTGCCGGCTCGGTCCCCTGTGTGGGGCCTGCAGGGGGCAGCTGATTAATGATTCTCTCTCATCATTGATGTTTATTCCTCTCGCTCTCTCCCTCTCTCTTCCTCTCTAAAATCAATAAAACTATATTAAAAAAAAATATCCTGAGATATAATACATTCTTTACGGTCCTTAATCACCATAAGATTTGGCTTTAGAGGTACACATGGACAGAGACTGAAGGTTGCCCATCCGTTTCAAGGCAGAGTTAACTATGCAGCCAGCATTTTCAACCTCACCTCCCTCCAATAAATAAAATTGTATTATAACCTTTGAACTACCTTGATGCTTTAGCTATATTAAGAACACACACAAAAGGACCAATTATTTCCAAAGAACATCGTTAGAGTAATTGAATCTTTCTAGAAAGAGGATTTTTTTTTAAATCTAGAAAAGAGTTTATAAAGAGTGCCCTTCTCAAATCTGACCAAATGCATTCATAGTGCAGTAGCTCTCTGGAGCAGTTTCCTTGGCCAGGAGGCAGTTTCCAAATGGCCAAGGTGTCCTTTGGAAGGCATGAGCTTTGACCTATGAACCAGGAGGTCACAGTTTGATTACCGGTCAGAGCACATGCCCAAGGTTGTGGGCTTGATCTCCAGTAGAAGGCATGCAGGAGGCAGCTGATATATGAGCTTTGACATTGATGCTTCTATCTCTCTCTCCCTCTCTCTCCCTCTCCCTCCCTCTCTGAAATCAATAAGAGTGTATTAAAAAAGAAGAAGTCATGGGCAATTCTCCCCTTCGGCGACTCTAAGCCTCCCTCACCAATCTGAGTCTGGTACACTCAGCCAGCTGTCAAGGACAGAAAAAAATCTACAATTCTCCCTTCCCTAAACTTCAGAACAAATTAACCATTTATTAGCCAGTAACGTCGTCCAAGGATTCGATAGGATTGTAAGTCACACGAATAATAGTATTTTTAGTGGCTGAAACAAGGGGTTAAATGCCAATCGTTACCTGTAAGATTGCCAATAACCTTAACCACAAAATGATATAGATATATTCTGGCTCTTTGCCCACACGAGCTGTTCCATGAGCATTTACATGCACGCATGTCAACCAACATACAAAGCTGTGCACGTAAATGTTTATAAGCTTACCCCCTTTCTATGTAAAGCATTGCACACTTATCACATTTACCACAAAGAGCCCAGGTAATACCCCAAAACATACATATTAGCAAACATTATGCAAATCCTACCATCCCATTTTGATATACCTTCTTAAGCTGTATTTTTGCCATCCTCTTTGACTGTTTCAGTCAGTTCTTTCAGTTCAACTAAAAAATATTCTGAAAAACTTTCTGACTTCCAGTCATCTTAGTTCACCGCCTGCTGCTAGTTAAAAATCCATTCCCAAATGAGAGCTTCTACAGGAAAGGATACACACGCACTCCAGGAAACAGGCATTCATTTTCACCTTCAAGACACCAAGCTCGTCCCCTGCAGCTCAGAGCTCTGATTTGCCCGGTGGACCTCGGAGGCACATTCCGCAGTCCCCATCTGCAGGGCAGGCTCGCCTGTTTTGATCACGTCTAAGTTTTCCAGGTAAACAGGTCACCCTCGGCGACAGGGACGACAAAAGAAACTCACCCAGGCGGTCAGACTCCAGTCCCGGGCGCTCGCAAGTGAGCCGACCTGTCGCGCCCCCTCCTCCCGGTCCCGGAGGGAGGGCAGGCGCAGGGCCGGCTGAACTAGGCTGGACAGCAGGCTTCCCGCCGCTCCCCTCTGCAGACCATTGTTAGAGCCGCGGTCGGCGAGCTTCCTGCACCGAATGGGGGCGGGAAGCTCCACCGAACCGAATAGTTGCAATGCTCTCCCGGAGCCGGGGAGGAAAAGCTGCTTTTGCATCCGAGGCGGAGGCTGCACCAGGTGTAACTTCCACCCCGTGACCTATTTTAGAGTGTGAGAATGAAAGCAGTAAGAAAAAATAGACGGAAGGTGCGCGGGGGAGCTGGGCGCCGTGGGCGC
>NW_005356870.1:6157643-6162321 GCF_000412655.1 Myotis brandtii | reverse complement strand
GGGGGGGGGGGGGGACCTTCCTGCTTCCTCCCCATGCCCTTCTGGTTTCTCCTTCCTGGCGTGGCCCGTCCCACACGGAGAGGACGCCGAGGCGAATACACCTGGTCCGCCGGGAGCGCAGCCACGCAATACCTGACAACAACGTGACGCTTCACCCTTAGCGCGTCTCTTCACGTGTGTTCCTTGCAAACAACTACTTCAGGGGAAATGTCCCCATTGTGCACCTTGGATAACTGAACACCAAAGGGGCTAAGTCCAAGGTGCCACCGCATAGACTCTCCGAGCTTTTCACTAAAACAGGATGCTCAATCTGTTAGGAGTTTTGCAAAACTAGCCCCATCAAAGTAGCATCTATATGGGAAGGCGGGGTGGGACTTAAGTTAGAAGGTTCTACCTAAAATCTTTCTGCCGGGTCCTTAGCATGATAATCTTCAACCTCTATTATTTAAACAACTCAGTAATGACCAGGGGCCTGTGTACTTTCAAAGATGCTAGTGCCCAATATCGAAAAATTAGCATGTTTAGTAACTGCTCTGCTGCTCTTGGGTGGGAGGCGATGCTCCTGGCTTCATGGGTGTGGGGGGACTTCATGTTGTTTTTCCAGGCGTGTTGTGTGTGTGTGTGTGTGTGTGTGTGTGTGTGTTTTGTTGTGTTTTGTGTGTGTGGGGGGGAGCCAATTATAAGTGTATGTCTCACATAGACACTGGTGAACTAAGAGGGAGTGGAGGTCAGCATATATAGTTTGATTCTGGAATAGTTATCTAGTGCCAAGGTATATTGGTGTAGGGGAGGAAACCTTCGCTTGGGCATCTTTATCACTATGCCCAGGATATTCAAATTGACATTTCCTTTTTCTATAAATGTCATCTTTTTACATATGAAAAGAAAAGCAAAAAATCATGAGCCTGGTTTTACATGTTCTTCTGGAGCTGAATGCCAGCCCACAGAAGTGCCACTGCTCATTTTTGTTTCCATTCAATGGAGCTACAGCAACCATCCCTCCTGCGATGCAGATACATACTGGATACTGTAATAGTCCTTGCCCTCTTCTAACAGTGCAATAGGAGAAAGCACACCTAAATGAGTATAGTATAGTGCATGGTACATACACAGCAGGTGCCTAATAAATACCTGTTGAGTGAATGAGATCTCAACGGAATGTGATAAATACAAAAGTAGCTTGGTTTAAATTCTGCAGGAAAACATGAGGGAAATCAATTATAGGTGAGGTGGTCAGGGAAGGCATCCTGGAGGTGGTGACAGGTGCCAGATTTTGATATGAACGGGCTTAGGAATGAAAGTGAGGAAGTATGTTTGCTATGCTTTCAGGACATGCAGAGGCAGAGGTTCCTAACCATTTGTAGGTAATAGGCCCGTGTGAGAATCTGATAGAAGCTTTGGAACTCTCCTGTATAAAAAATAAAAGTAAAAATATGTGCATACATTTCCTGAGATTTCACAGACTGGCTAAAGCAGATCTGTGGAATCCCTAGAGGTCTGTGGGCTTGAGTTATCATTTTCTTATTTGGAGGCAGGAAAAAAATAAAGAGATTACTTTCTTTGAGGCCATCATAGGAGACATTTCCATGGCCACTAACAGAATTTGGATAATGGCTGAAGGAATGGAAAGAAAAATGTTCTATAAAGAAAATGTATACACTTGGAAGCATTTCCTCTTTGAAGCTGGACCTTGTAACATTTTTGTTCCTTTGTACATGAGAATTTCACTTTCATCTTTCAACAAAAGGGGGAAGACATAGACAAAATATGACTGTCAGACATTGGGAGTTGCCGATCCTAAGTGGGTACATGGAAGGGGTTATTATATTATTATCTCCTCATTTGTGATGTTTGATAATTTTCATGAAAAAAAATTAAATGATTTTTACTCTCAGATAGACATAACCAACCCTATGACATTTCTTAACTTAGCTTGTTAAAATGGACATTTTGTATTAAACAAGGAAAAAAGGAAACAAAACAATAACAAGTATACTAGTGATGCCAACATAAGATTACTAATAAATGCAGTCTCCATAGAAACAGTGGGGTTTTCTCTTATAATTAATCATGAAGTGTGTAACAATGTTTTCAAGTGTTCTGTTTCTTTCTAAACTTGCACTTTATTTTATATTGCTTAGTTAAGTCAGTTCCTTTATTATTACATATAATATATACTATTGTATTGCTGTATATAATTATGTAATAATAACTATCTATATATATAGAAGCTTACACGACCATCCGACCATTATGTGCACCGGGCCTCTAGTCTATATATATAAAAGCTTACGCGACCATCCGACCATTATACCATCTGACCAGTAGCTATGACGTGCACTGACCACCAGGGGGCAGATGCTCAATGCAGGAGCTGCCAAGCTGCGGTGACTTGGCAGCTGTGGTTCTCAGGTGATGCACCTGAAACCAGAGAGGAGGGAGTCCAATTACGGGCTGTGTCACCTGAGAACCACCCTCTCGCAATCTGGGACCCCTCGGGGGATGTCGGAGAGCGGGTTTTGGCCCGATCCCCGCAGGCCCGGCCGAGGGACCCAACCCGGTGCATGTGCACCGGGCCTCTAGTAGAGTATATTACTACATCTGATTGTTAGTATGTTGTTTAGCCAACTCCATTCGTTTATTCACTCTCTGTGTCTAGCACACAGCTTTCGGGGAGCAGATTGCAGGCCGTGTTTCTCTGAGTGCTTGCCCTGCCCTCCTTTGAGAAAGACAGTGGCAGTGGTCCCTTACATATGGGGTGCCATACTACCCATCATGGGACTAACTCAGCCAAGGATTCGTGACTACCAGAAGGCGCTATCTAGTTTGTCCTGTGGCCTACAAGGCAGAGGCCAAAGAAGGTTGCCAAATAGAAGATGATCAGTACCAATCAGATTCCCCTCCCCCCATGTCTTACAGGCAAGATTTGGATTTGAACCCAGGCAGTGAGTGCTCCAGGGCCTGTGTTCCTACCCACTCTGTTCACTGCCCCCGGAGAAGCAAAAACACAGTTAAGTGAGCTGCATGCATGACCGAGTGGCACTGTAGGAGCAATGGATGCCTTGACAATTGAGAGGCTCACCTTACCATAGGACCCGGGGCTGCTGTGTTTCCATGTCGGTCTTCCAGCACCTTCTTCCAGCTCATGGCTGTGGACATTATGACTTGCCCTTCCTTACTTCCTCTTGCAGTCTCATGACAAAGTGATGTCAAGGTAGATAACCCGTTTCTTTTTTTACAACCTCCATGAGCACAACCGCATGATAGCACATGATTGTTTCTACCGCTGCCAGTACAGGAAGCGCTATCCTGTCTACCATCTGAGTGGCCTTCTTTCCTCTTCATAAAACACGGGAGACACCTTCTTAGAGATGTTATCTGAAAGCAAATGTTTACAAATCAAATCACATTTTCCAATTGACTTTTTTTTTTTTTGTAAAATAAATCTTTTCCCACAAAAATAACATTTTCCCTTGGAACCATTATGAAAATTATATCCAGAATTTAGCGGCTATTATTTTTAACCGCTTACTTAATGGAATTATGGAAGGAAATAGAATCAGTAAATACGATAACCAAATTATTTCATGTCCCTTCTGCTTGAGGTCTATTACCAACTTTCCATTGCTTACTCAATTCCACAAATCCATGGAGTAGGGTACAGCACCCCTCACAGCCTGGCCCCAATGCACTTCCTGGGGCTCAAGGAAAATCGTAAGATCTCTCCAGCATATGCAGCCCTCAACTTCACACTTCTAGTTTCTTAAATTATGGCATTTACTAGTATATAGAAATTCAGCTAAGTTATTTTCCTAGAACGTTTGACCATTATTTATTTTATCCTCATTGTCTATCACAGTTCTTAGCACTTAGAGCTCAATGCATATATTGGATCTCGTTCATTTTCATATATTACAATGAGTCTCAAAATCTGTTGCATGATGCTTATGTAACTCTTTCATTCATTTCCAATCTGAGCATCGACTACATAAAGCCCTGATCAAAGAACCGGCTGTTGAACCATTTTGGGTCCTTATCTAGTCTTACTAGAATGAAGACTTTGAAAAATATTGCTGTGTTTTTACCCACATTTCTCCTCCTTTCTAAGTCATTCCATATTTATTGAATGATTGTAACTAGTTTAGCATGATACTATCTTGGTGCATTTATTTATTCAACCAAGTCTTCATTGAAGACTTGGGGATGATGTGCCAGGCACTGTGCTAGGAAAACAGTGGCGAGCAAAACAAATAAAAGACCCAACCTCCTATAACTGATGGTTTAGTGGGATGACAGGCATTAGTCACACAACCACGTGTACTACAAATAAAATGTGTGATGCCAAACTGAAACAAGTATCAGGAAGGCAAGTCACAGCGTGTCATGCGAGCTCAGGTGTCCCCTGTCTCTCCTAGAGGGGACATGGGTGTAGGATTCGTCTTTGTGGCCTTAGTTTAGCCCAGAGCTGTGCGTATGGAGGTGATCAACAAGTTTTTGTTGAGGGAACATATGTATCTACTTCTGACATATAAGTGCAGGATGCTTTCTGTATGGCACAGAACTGAATACAGTACACAGCAGGCATTCAAACCCTCACATGCTGATCTCAACACACTGCCACTTCATGCTGTTTGCTTTTGTTTCCATGACCACAGTCCATGGTCTTCTATCTACAAAC
>NW_005356870.1:6143018-6156235 GCF_000412655.1 Myotis brandtii | reverse complement strand
TCTCTCTCTCTCTCTCTCTCTCTCTCTCTCTCTCTCTCTCTCTTGTGTGTGTAATTACTAGAGATTTGATATTCTGGGGGAAATGGTGGGTGAATTTTGAAGTGGTTTTTATTTTTCTTTGATGATATTTTTGGGGTACAACTTTTGAAAAAAATTAGTATTTTAAGTTAGGTACTAATACATGTTATTAGACGTTAACTTGCTGTACAATTGTTTCAGAAAATTGTGCAATAAGAAAATTTTGCTAAAAAATATTTGCACTCGTCAGAGTATAATTCTTATCTTCTGGGAATAAACAAGACAAAGGCCCGTTACAGGGAAGAACATTGAGACTCAACAAGAGGAAAAGATGCCTGAAGTTGAAACTGCCTGAAAGCAGGGCTCCTTCAAGGCGTACAGTTGTTGTTGTTGTTGTCTCTGGACAGGCAGGTGAAGGGCCGGCCCACTGGGCACCGATGTTTGCAGAGGAAATCCTGCTTCAGAGAGCAGGTCAGGCCCTGGAAACACCTCAACATCTGCCCCGGGCTGGCATCCTCTGATGTAGTGTTGACAAAGGATGTTGAGAAAGGGCAGAACACCAAGTCTCTGCAGGTGTGTGGACAGAGAAAGAGGCTGATATTATCACAACACAGCCTTCGAAATTCTTGCTTCTCTTTCCTTCTCCGGATGGCTTCATCTTCTGTAGAATGGGGATGAAGCTGGTTATGTTTGGATATAGTCGTTAAGCCAAGATATAAACTAACGTGGCAAAGCTTGGCTCATCCCCCTTTTCAAGGAGTGCAGCTGAGACCAGGGCAGAAACTATGCCTTAGAGACCAGGAAGAACCTGGCACAGAAAATCAGGGGGAATAGGTTTGGCATAAGGCTGTGCTCATACCTGCTGTCCTGGATTTTGTACTTCCTTTTGCCCATTTAACATGAAAGAAGAAAAGGAAGTAAAATGAGCAAATAAAGATAATCAGTAGGGGAAGGAGTCTTGACTTAGGGTGGTGAGCACACAATACAATATACAGAAGATCTCTGATAGACTTGTACACCTGAAACCTATATCATCTAATAACTAATGTCCACCTCAATAAATTCAATTTAAAGAAAGATAATCAGTAGGAAGGTAATTAAAAGCATAAAAATCTAACTGAGTAATCAAAACCACCACAAAAGTCCAGATAAGGTGTTTGCGGGGGAAGGGGGGGTTGTGGTGGTTTTTGTGTTTGTTTGTTTTTTGTCTGAAAGCAAAACAAATAGATATTATACAACAAGAATAACAAAACAGAAAAAATTATTTTCCTAAGAGGAAGAGTGCAAGTGGAATGCCCAGAAGTTGAAGTCCCTGCTAAGGGCAGTCAGGTGGGGAAGTCCATTTTCTATTGTTGCAGGAGCAAACCCGTCCATCATTTTGGATAGTGGCTCTCTCATCCTCCAAGGCAAAAGCTTTTCTGCATTACTATTCGGGCCACATGCAGGCAAGTGTAATGTAATGCAGGTAGCCTTCCCTCATGAGCTCAACCCTATCTGATCAGAAATTAAACAGTATAACCTGAAGAGAACATTTTAAGAGAATGTCAGGCACAATTTTCCTATATCCAAACTGAATACATGTTAAAAGAATTATCTTCACTCAAGGGTTAACTTGACTAGAGAAACGTTCATGCAAAAGAGAAAGCCATCTTATATGAAAATAAAAATGAGACTTCCCCCCACCCCCAATTCAGTTTATACCTACATTCCTAAACTACTGTACATGTATAAATTGAGTATATTTTAGCTCCAGCTTTTTAAAAAAGTCTGAAATTGCTTGGAGTTCCAGAATTGTGTGTCTCTGATCATCGTTAGAAATTATTTGGAATTTTTCCAACATGTATTGATTCAGCATCCAGGTACATGTTAGAGAAAGAAGGAGAAAAACAAGGACTTGAAGAGATATTTTAGCTCTTTCCTATTTGCTGAGAGAGAAGAAGTCTAGGAGTAAAAAAACGATTTGCTTCTCAGGAGATGAATTTTCAATGTTGCTGGCCAATTATTCCAACACAAGAGTAGAGTGAAGAATCTCTCAGGGGGTCTTCTTGTCTTTTTGAGCAAATAACATAAAATAATCACATCACGTTAATAAAGCAATTATGTGTGCATACAAAATTGAAGAGATGTAAGGAATTTTGAGATATGGAGTACATATGGAAGAAACAAATGTTTACTCTAAAAATAAATGAAAATTCAAAACTGTGTGAAAAAGTAAAGAAGTCCATAATTGAACCACTTAAAGACATCATTGTTAATATTTTGGTGCATTTCCTTCCTCTCTGTGTCAACAATCTAATATTTTAAAAATCAAAATTGTGATGACATTACATCCATTTTTACTTTACATTGCATCTTCATGCAACATCATCATGTTGTTAAGTAATCTGATTTTTAACATCATAATAATATTCCACTTAAAAATATTTATCATGTGCCAGGTGTTGGATGAACTACAATGATGCATTAACTCATGTAATTCTCAGTAGAACCTGAAGCAGCATTATTATATGGGTGTTATTATCCTTTTTTTTTAAAAAAAAAAATGGTGATACTGAGCTTAAGGAAGTTTAAGTAACTTGCCCAAAGCCAATAAATGATGGGGTTATGACTTAAAATGATTTGGTTCTAACTCTAACGCCAATATTCTTAATGATCAGGAGATCATTCCTTGTCAGGAGATCAAGTAATTTCCTTCAGAAGCCTTACTGTATAAATCACTATGACAGCCATAGGAATTGCATCTTCCCTTCAAGAGCAAATGCTTCTCTCTGTTCAAGTTCCTCTGTTTTCTTTTTCTCAGCTCTGAGTTTCCAAAGGGCAATATTGTGCATTTGTCTCTGTGCCTATAAGTCTACCTTAAAACTATGGAAGGAAGTCCAGAGAATGTCATATGAATTATAAGCTAAAGCCATACAAAGGGTGGCTCTGTATTTGGGCACTTACCATAGTTATATTGTGTTGTTTCTCTTGCCCTGATCCCTGACCCTTCTGTATATTCTATCATTTATTGCATTTTCAGAGTCTACTAGTAGCACATCACCTTAAAAAATTGTTATTCAACATTTGTTTGCAGTATTCATGATGATGGTGATAATGTTCAGTGTGTCAATACTTAAATACTAAATACTTAAATGCCACACAATAGTTCTCTTAAATGAATGAGTGTTTGTAGGTAATCTGGTCTCTGTGGCAGAAATAATGCTAAGCGATCAACAAACCAGGTCCATTTACCTCCTTGGCCACAGGGAGACTCAACAGCCAAGGCTCCTTAGCAGTTTAATGGGACCATGTCTGTGTGTCTTAGTTCTGGCCAATAGAATGTGGGCAGAAGTGATGTATTCCTTTCCAGTCCTGGTCCTTATTCCCTGCAACCTCTTCTGTAACATAATTTTTCTCTTCCTCTCCCTCCCTCTATTCTTTCTCTCTCTCTCTCTCTCTCTCTCTCTCTCTCTCCCTCCCTCTCTCTCTTTCTCTCTCTTACACACACACACACACACACACACACACACAGATCTTGTACGGAGACAGACCTATTCGATTCATAGGTGCTTGAATCTGTGAACTATTGAGATTTGGGGTGGGGTTATTTTTAGAGCCTATATCCCATTGTGTTTATCATGTACTGAGTTTCACCTATGCCGTGGGCACTATGCCATCATGTTTCTCTTCCTTTTGCTCCTATTGCTTCTACAACTTGAAATTTCCTCCTTCCATGTCTTTACCTAGTAAACCCCTACATATGACTCAGCTCACATGTCCCTTGTGCAAAGCTTTGGTTCATATCACAGGCAGAATAATCTTGCTCTACTCTAAACTATTGCAGAAGTTTATTTTCTTATTGCACTTTCATAGGTGAGTGTTGGTCACCACTGTATCCTTAGTCTCTTGCCCAGTGTTGGCATTCATTAGCACTCAGTAATACTTGTCAACAAATGAATGAATAGATAAGTGTATTTTATTTCTCCCACAGGTTTGAAAAATTCTTTGTGTGTAGGACCGTGTCTCATTTATCTTTATACTTCCTAGTGACAGGCACAGAACTTGGCATATGGGAGACATTTAAAAAATGTACATAAAATGGCTAAAGTGCTATTGATGATGATGGAGAAAGTTGCAATTTTTAAAATATTTTTTTTTTTTAGAAAAGGTGTTCATCAGAGTTTTAGAGTTCTTACAACATTTAATAACTTTCAAAGATGGGAAATATAGATTTAAATTTGACCTACATTCATTTTGTTGCCATTTCAAGCTTTCTATGATTCTTAGTTAGCCCACAGTCACAGCACTTTTACCGGTTCTCATAAGCTATTTCGGTCTGATTGATGTATTTACAGAAGAGATGGTAATGATTCAACTGCTCTGAATCAATACGGCTGCGTTATTTCAGGAAACACAGGGTTTTTAGAGTCTTCCATCATGCATTTCTTGCCCCTTGTGGTTTCTTTAATTGGTCACAAATTCATGCTTGTATGGAGATGGAAAATTAGGAATATACTTATTTGGGGAGAAATTAGGGAAGTGGCAATTGGTGATGCTGACTCTATTACTGAAGGCTCAGTAATTAGTTCTATAAATAGAAGAGAAAATATAAAATATTTATTTTTCAATTACAAAACCAAGAAACAGGCTGTCATGCAAGTAAGTAAGGGAATAAAAATTACATGGCTGTTTAGTCCTGTGGTGCAGTTTTGATCATTATTCCTGGAAATTTAGCTTGGAATCTATTTCTTCACTTATTCACTGCAATGTTTTGTGAACTCCACATATCCCTTACCAAATACCTTTTATCCTAAGCTAGTCTGAGTGAATTTTTTTTCGGGGGGGCAACAAAATCTTTAACCAAAACATGATTTAATATTATGTTTTTACCCAATTATGTCTCAACATTTGAGCAATCTTTCCCTACTTATTTGAATGCCTCTATCATAATAAATTTCCATATTCATATTATAAGGGTCCATTTTTGTACTTTTCTCTTCTGTCCCATTGATTTATTTATCTACTCTGCACCCAAATACTGCACAGTTATAATTGCTATAGTTTTATATTATGTTTTAGTATAAGTGGGGTTGTCCCTACTCATTGATTCACTTTTTCAAAATTTCCTTGGTTATTCATGCACATTTTCTTTTCCAAATAAACTTCAGAATTGGTTGAATTGCATAAAATAAACCCTTAGCATTATACTTCCATCAGTATTAAATTTATATATTAATTTGACAAAATGCTTTAAAATGATTTTCAAATTTCTTGATCTCTGGATTCTTTTTTACTCTTAAAAATTAGAGGACTGTCCTAACCGGTTTGGCTCAGTGGATAGAGCGTCGGCCTGCAGACTGAAGGGTCCCAGGTTCAATTCCGGTCAAGGGCATGTACCTGGGTTGCGGGCACATCCCCAGTGGTGGGTGTGCAGGAGGCAGCTGATCGATGTTTCTCTCTCATCGATGTTTCTAACTCTCTACCTCTCTCCCTTCCTCTCTGTAAAAAATCAATAAAATATATTTTTTAAAAAAATTAGAGGACTTTAGAGAGCTTTTACTTATATGAGATATGTATATCGATATCATGTTAGAAATTAAAACAAAATTTAGAAATATTTAAATTTATTAAAAATAACCATAAGATGTATATTTTAACATATATAACATGTTTATTATAAACATAATTATAATTTTCAAATAATAGTGAGAAGAGAGGCATTATTTTACATTTTTGCAAATCTCTTCAGTGTTTGGCTTAATAAAAGAGAATTGGGTTCCTGTTTCTGCCTCTGAAATCTGTTGTGATGTGGTGCTTTGATTGATGTATATGAAGAAAGATTTGGCCTCACACAGATATGTAGTTGAAAAAGAAAGTGTTTTAATAACCTTTTCAGGTAAGTGTGGAAATTTTCCTTTGATACTACAGTACAACCTGGTAAGTTTTAATTTCATAGAGGTGAGTAAAAATGTAGAATCTGAAATCAATGAAATTTTTGTTCAGTGATTCATTAAAATCCATTAATCTGTCTTGTGCTTTTGATAGATCTTTCACTCATGCATTTTAACAATACATTTCATTATACAAAATTTAAAAATCCATTCATTAACATAACCACTGATCTCGTCAGAGAAGTTGTTAAGTATTGGAAAGCTGACAAGCTTATTATGGTGAATACAAGTTCTTCAAAATTTTAGTTTTTAAATAAAAGTTAAATTTAATCATTAGCAATAAACACTGTTGGTTTTCTTTGAAGTAACAAGGCATACTTTATCCTATTTTCAAGAAAATGTTAGCCAAATACCGAAGTCTGAATAACCACAGTTTTTTTGGCATTTGCTCTTCCAAGCAAAAATGGAGTTCCATGAAAAAAGTAAATGAATTATTTAAAAAAAGAAAGAAAGAAAAGAAAAGAAGAGGAAAAAATCAACTAAGCTCTAGACACTTGGAAGAGGAAGATGATTCAGCAAAAGGGACAAAGAAAAGCAGCAGTGTTGATGCTTTTTAACCAAAGACACCAGGAAACCTGGCTGGGCATGGCTCAGTGGTTGAGCATTGACCTATGAACCAGGAGGTCACGGTTCAATTCCCAGTCAGGGCACATGCCTGGGTTGTGGGCTCAATCCCTAGTAGGGGGCATGCAGGAGGTAGCCAATCAATGATTCTCTCTCATCATTGATGTTTCTATCTCTCTCTCTCCCCCTCTTTTTTCCTCTCAATAAAAATATATTTAAAAATCAATAAAAAATATTTTGTAAAAGACACCAGGAACACAGCTTTAATTAAACAAAGCTGAGTTTATTTCTCATTGCAAGAAGGGAGCACACACACCAAGGGGAGCTATGTGCGTCTCAATAAGGGGATGTTAGAGTGACTCAGAAGATTTAGACGTGTGTGTTAGGAGGTTTGGGGAGGGGAGAGTGAAGCAGAGCTTTGGTCTGGATTGGGTGCTCTCAGGAAGAGAGAAGATAATTCTATGATTGGGTTTCTGAATAAATCTGTGAAAAATAAGGGAAGACTACAGTAAAGGTAGAGCTGTAATTGATAAAGAAGTAGCGGTTCCTTGGATTGGTCAGGATAGGGGTTGTCTGGCCTTTTTAGGTTTGGACAATGTTCACAGGTAGGGTTATATTAAGACAGCATTATGAAGCAGTTTTGTTGTTTTGTTTTGATGTCTAGTGGTCACAGAGCGGCCTTGTCTGAGGTTGGTGTTCTGTGAAATTGTTTATGATTAACGAGAGAACAGCAGGGCCTGACTGGGAACATCAGGCTGACTTCTGATGTCAGGGGCTGCTCTTTTCTTTCTCAGGGTAAACCAGAGTGAACCAAGAGAGTGCGGTGTCATCAAAGCCAAGTGGTCAAACAGATTCAAGGGAAGAGTGATCAATACTTTAAAACACTGCCAAAAGGACTGGTTAGATGGAATCGAGAAGTTCCTACTGGACTTGTCAAGAGTGAGTTATTTGGAGACCGTGACAAACATGCAGAAAGTTGATTGGCTTAAAACTTTTTAAAAATCGGAGTTCTAGTTCCAGCTATTTTTTAAAAAAACTAGCTTTTTGACCTTGGAAAAGTCAATTCACATGTCTGAATCTTAACTTCCTGTTTGTAGGATGAAGAGGTTGACCTTGATAGTTTCAAAGTCCCTGGGGAATACAGTGTGGTAGAGAGTCTATACTGTAGAACAATGGCTCTCAAACTTGAGCATGAAGAAGGGCTTGTTAAAAATGCAGGTTTCTGGGTCCCACCCAAGTTTTGATTCAGTGGGTGAGGGCCTGAGAATCTGCATTTCTAACAGGTTCCCTTGCAAGGCTGCTGCTTCTGGTCCAGGGACGACATCAGGGAACCACTGGTATTGACACAAGAGGAGATGAAGTCTGTGGTATACACACCTGGTGTTAGCTCCTGGCTCCACTCCCTGGCTATGACTTTAGGAAGTAAGTCACTAAAACTCTTAGTGTTTCAACTGCCCCTACTCTGTGAAGTTCAAAGTTGCTGCTTCCTCACCTCTCTGGCCTTGGCAACCTCTGTGCTCAGTCATGCCCTCGTTAAAGCAAGACTTAACATTTATCCACAAAGCAAGTCCAGTGTGGGTTTTATAAAAGTAAGGGTTGGGGGGTGCAGAAGGGGAGTAAGAATGGAGGAAATGGTTTATAGTATAAGCATTTAGCAAGTAAGCTGTTATTTTTTAAAATCCTATAAACATTTGTTTTCCTTCCTGATGTGTCTTCTCAGAGGCCAGCCTCTTGGTTTCCTTCCCTCCAGCGTCAGATCATTCAAACAGCTGCTGCTGCTGCTGCTGCTGCTTCTTCTTCTTTAAAAAAAAATCTTTATTGCTGAAGCAAACAGCTTCTTCTTTCCCTTCTTTTTCTTCACCCTTCTTATCCTTTCGATTTTTCTCCATCTTAAGCAGAGTTTTGCACTAGCAGCTCCAATATATACCCCACTTCACCTCATCTCAAGATCAACAAACACCCTCAGGTAATCAGAATTTATGCTCTCTTGAGGCGTTTTAAAGGACAGAGATATTTAACTTGCATCATATAACAAGTCAGTGTCTACCTTTATGGGTGTTTGGGGGATTAAATGAGATATGAAATGTGATGTGCCTAGCAGATGGTATGTGATCAATAAAAATCAGTTCTGCCCTAGCCGGTTTGGCTCAGTGGATAGAACCTTGGCCTGTGGACTGAAGGGTCCCGGGTTCAATTCCGGTCGAGGGCACGTATCTCGGCTGCAGTCTTGGCCCCTGGCTGGGGCACATGCAGGATGCAACCAATCGATGTGTCTCTTTCATCATTGATGTCTCTCTCTCTCTCTCTCTCTCTCCCTTCCTCTCTGAAATCAATAAAAATATTTTTTAAAAAACCAATTTTTATTCTTCCCAACTTCCAGATCTATTTTTGTGATTTATGATTTGATCTTTTTTTATGTTTAAGAACGACTGTGGAAAATAAATCATCCACGATGGGAGAGCATTCCCAAATACGCCTTCTTACCTATCTTGCTGGTCCTTGTCCTCCCAACACAACTGAGAAAGGACTCACAAGTATGTTCTGATTTCTTGTATTGGTTGCCCTGAATGCCACGCATAAGGGAATATGCTGATGGGACAAAGTACAATAAAGATGATCTAAAAGGCTCTTTGGGTATATTTTCATTTCCATCTCATTGTCCTCATCAATCAGGTCCTACCCCGTAGAGAAAGATTAAAAAGCCTAAACTTAATGTTCTCGTTTAAATTCAATGTTCCAAGAGCCTTCCAACCTGACAGCAGCAAAATATTTCAGTTTATTAGTCTTATGGTTCCAGGAATTTCACAGAGATGCCCTTGTCCATTGATTTCCAGCAAGGACACATCAAAATGCATTTATCTCAGCTGTCTGTGAAGACCTTGAAGTGGAAACAGTTCGTTGGAGGGACTCAGTGTAGGGTCAGATCCTTCTCTTAACTCCTCATCACCCAGCTCTTAGCATATGACATTTGAAGCCCTTGCCTGCCAACAGAGATGGGAGGTAACTTATTGATTCAAGATATTGACAGCACTTGGAAGGACTCAGTACCTGTAACCCAGACACTGGAATGGGTTTTTATTTATTTATTTATTTTAAATTCTAAATTTATTTTATTTTTAAATTTATTGGGGTGACATTGGTTAATAAAATTACATAGGTTTCAGGTGTACATTCTATAATACATCACCTGTATATTGTATTCTGTGTTCATCACCCCAAGTCAAGTCTCCTTCCATCACCATTTACTCTCCCCTTATCCTCTTCTACCTCCCCCTACATCCCCTTTCCCTCTGATAGTCATCATAATGTTGTCTGTGACTATGAGTTGTTGTTTTTTAGCTTAATCCCTTTACCTTTTTCACTCAGCCCCCTACCTCCTCCCCTCTGGCAGCTGTCAGTCTGTTCTCTGTTTCTTTGATTTTGTTTCCACTTTGTTAGCTTATTTTGTTCATTAGGTTCCACATATAAGTGAAATCATATGGCACTTGTTTTTCTCTGACTGGCTTACTTCACTTAGCATAATACTCTCCAGGTCCATCCATGCTGTTGCAAAAGGTAGGATTTCCTTCTTTTTAATGGCTGAGTAATAGTCCATTGTGTAAATGTACCACCGCTCTTTTATCCACTCATCTGCTTGATATGAATTCAGTCTTCTTACATTTATTGATACTTGTTTCGTGTCATAAAATGTGGTCTATTCCAAAGAATGTTCCATGTGCCCATTAAAAGAATGTATATTCTGCTGCTTTGGGGTGAAATGCTCTGAAGATATCAATTAAATACATCTGATCTAGTGTGTTAGTTTTTAAAATCCTCACCAGAGGGTGGGGCTATTGCATTCTTTCAGGTCAGTGATTTTCAACCTTTTTCATCTCATGGCACACAGAAATGAATTACTAATGTTCTGTGGCACACCAAAACCATATGATATTTTTTGCCAATGTGACAAAAAAATAGATATAATTTTGATTCATTCACACTGGATGCTTATTGTTGTGTTGGCTGTTGTCATTTGACAATCTAAGGGAAAAGAGGTCAGTGCCCCTGACTGAATAGTCAGTATTGCATGTTTTAAAAATCTTTGTGGCACACCAGTGTGCCGCACTAGTTGAAAATCGCGGCCCCAGACTGATGCTGTATGGAGGGGAGTGCTCCACCCAAAAAAGATGGTGTCTGTGGGGCGGGTGAAGAACTCAGCTTAGGATCCTGCCGACTGTCCCTGTAGCTCTCTCCCCAGAGCCACAAACCCCAGTCCTTCCTCATAGGATTCTAGTGTGCTCTGCTCTTCCTCCGCCAGAGTCCAGGGTGAGTGACTGTGAATGGGATTTTCTGTGTTGGCCCTTTAAGAGGGTGTCTGTGTCTCCAATGGACTCCCATCTCTCCCAGGTGGACAGAATCCCCACTGATTTTCACAGTCAGAGGTCATGTGGGTGTCTCTTCCCAGCCCTGGTGCTCTGGGCTGGGAGCCCAGAGTGGGGTTGAGACCCCACACTTCTCAGGGGGAATCTTGGCAGCTGAGATATCCCTCCAGAATCTCAGCTGCCACCCATGGGAGCAGGGCCAGCCCTTTTTGCACCCGTGCCCTTCCTACCAGTCTCGGTGTGTCTTCTTCTGTTAATCCTTGGTTAAAAGACTTCTCTTCAGCTACCTACAGTTGGTTATTCTGGTTGATTGTTCTATGGTTTAGCTGTAATTCCAGCGTGGTCCTGGGAGGAAGGGAGTGTAACATCTACCAACTCTGCTGCCACCTTGGATCTACTGAAATGGATTTTTAAATTCACCTCGTGACTCAAACTTCTATTCAGCCCTGGTATCTGAAAAACACTCCATTAACAACCAAATACTGAGATAATATTTAAAGCTTCTTCTACCTAATAGGGTTCTAATCTGGAACATTTGGCTTGTTAAGTCATGTTCAGCCATCACTCTACATCTCTGCCCTCCACCAATTACCCCAAATACTGTTTCCTTCCTTGCACTTCAGTTTTGTCTCCCACACTTCCTTTGGAGATGAAGGTCTCTGCTTTATTCCTTTTTTTTTTTTGTCCCTGGAACCCACAGCATAGTGTCTTACATATAGTAGAAATAACTCAACAAATATTTAAGCATAACGAAGAAACCAAGATCCAAAATTTGGAGGCCACTGAAGTTGTTTATAGTTTTGGAATAAGACTCTTGCATTTAGGTCTTAACATCTCCAGAAGCTAGCCGAAACTCTCTATGTAAAAATACTCAGACCACTCCTCCCCCCAAACCTTCTGTTTCTTCAGAAAAAAACAAAGTATGCTAGTTTCAGGGCTATATACTCTAGTTTCTAAATATCACCTTCCAAATTTAATATGCTCCTCTCTGTGTCCAGGGTCCACAGGTTTGGGACCAGGGTACATGGTCAGTTGGCATTTTCTTAGTAAGGAAACTCTGAACTCAGTCAACATGCTCCTTGGGCCATCAATCAAACTCTACATGTATAAACAGGCCTACCAGGATACATCCACGTGAAAGCCATAGAATCAAGATAGTCCAGGGACATAAAACTTCTAGGATATTACATTGCAATTCACTCTCACTAAAGGGATGAATTAAGTGAGGCATAATTTTAGCTGCATAAATCAATTGTTATGATGGCTCATACATCCTCTTGAGTTATTATATTTTTTTCTTTATTTTCTCCCTCTCTCCCTTCCTTCCTTCATCTGTTCACAGTATTCCTACACTGTGCAGGGAGCTTTATACATACATTCAGCTGGATCATAACCTTCTTGTTATTTTGATGCATTTTTTTCATTAGCAAATGACATTGTATTCCTGGTTGATTTCTCTGACCAAGATTTCTATTAAGTTAATAGAAGATATTAAATCAGGGAAATGGAAAGGATTTTTAATCCCTTTAATGCAATCATTCAATTCTAAACCTGATTACTGTGACAAGCTTAGGGCCTGAGTCATCTTCCTTCTCTGATAGGGAAGTTTTGTACTAGGTACCCTCGCCCCTCTGGGCAAAGAGGAAATATCAGTAGTGCTCGCAGGCTTTGACTTCAGCAAAACAGACTCAGTGAAAGCAGATGTGCTGCCTACAGGTGTGCATCAGGGGTAAGAACTGAAGAGATCATGGAGGGCATTTGGGGGAGTCTTTCCTTCCTTCCCCCATACTCTCCACAAGTGGCTAGGCAGATATATACGTATATTGGTAAAGAGAGTCCCAGCTGATACATAAAATTTTCACACAAATGACCAATCCATCCAGGTTACAAGAAGCATCTCAGAAAAGATGACCTTGTGTTTGAGGGCAATGAGGTTGGAGGAAGTAGGAAAGGCAGCCTCTCCAGGGAGGAATGAACAGCTTCCCCAGGTAGGAGAGCCTCCCAGAGGATATCCTTCTGGACAAAAACTCTTGATCACTTTTCATGAAGACATTTTTTTTAAATCCTCACCCAAGGTTATTTTAGTTATTTATTTATTACTAGTGGCCCGGTGCATGGATTCGTGCACTTGTAAGGGAATTAATTAGAAGAAATATTTTAATATCACTATTCACCCTTTCTCTATAATAGAAGTGTCAACCAAATTCAGGATCGACAATGACAGATGGAAACACATGCGTGCAATTGGTGCCAGCGAGAGCTTTATATGTATCACGCGTGCGTGAGTCAACTTAGCCTTTTATACATATTGAATAAACTTGCTTAATTAGACCTGCTTTCTGAT
>NW_005356870.1:6138522-6142807 GCF_000412655.1 Myotis brandtii | reverse complement strand
AAAAGAAAATAGGATTCCACCAAGTCTCCTATCTACCTACTCCAGGACTTCTGTGAGGATCAAATGAGATGAGGCATGGGAAAACGCTTCACAGACATTTGGTTACAGTGTAAAATGTTTCCACCTGGCTATGAAGCAAGTCATGTTCCTGGACTGAAGAAATTGCAAGGAGGCTAGTCGCTAGGGAGAGGAACCCGGGCGATGCTACATGATGTCATTATGCGGATGGTCAGACACTTAGCATATTAGCCTTTTATATATATAGAAAGTATTACATAGGTCCTCCTTTTTAGATATGTTATTTATTGAATTTTTTTTTTTTTAGAGAGGAAAGGAGAGAGAGAGAAATGTTGATGTGACAGAAAATACTGATTGATTGCCTCCTGTACATGCCCCACCCAGGGTATTGAACTGGCAACCTAGGTATGTGCCCTGGCTGGGAATCAAGCCTACAATCTTTTGGTGTATGGGACAATGCTCCAACCAACTGAGCCACCCGGCCAGGGCTGCATGAAGACATTTGAAATGGAGGTAGCTATGAAGGTCTACACTCATTCATGCATCAGTGGAATTTTAATCATTTTCACTTCTCAATATAATGAGGCATTGGAGTTACAAAATTATGTTAGGTTATGAAATTAATCACCAGAAGCACTGAAATAAGAACAGGTAAATATGTTTATTTTAGGGGAATGGAAATAGTTAAGGAGACTCTCACTTCCACTCTAGAGGTCTGATTTTTCTTCTTCTACCATGTGCATGTATCATATCAATGAAAAAAAATAACTAGTTTAAATTTTTTTTTAAAAGTTCATGCCTACCAGTAAAAATTTAAGTCAATTGCAATATGTCTACACCATGCAATACCTTGCAGCCATTAGAAAGGGTGAGGTAAGGAAGACCTATATCTTCTGATGAAAAAGGATTCCAGAGGTGAGGCTGATGAAGAAAAAGTAGTGCCAGTCCAATGTGGAGAGAATGTAAAAACAACAATGGCAAAAACCCACATGTACATATGCAGACTGACCTTCCTTCCAGGTCTGCCAGAATCGTCTTGGTTTGTGCCTTTTTCCCACGTGCAGTGATTAATAGTGCTCCCTTCCACTTTTGAAAGTGTCCCAGTTAGATTGATAGATTCTGTGGTGACCTGACCCTGCCTATGTATGTGTGTGTTTGTATAAGCGCAGAGAGCGGTCTGTGAGGCTCCACTCCAAACCATGCACTGGCCAAAGGCCGAAGGCCGAAGGCCGAAGGAAAGGACTTTCCATCTTTACTGACTGTATTTCTGAATTAAGGTTTATGGTGAGCATGCATTATTTTGCTTTGGTCTACTTTTGAAAGTTTTTAGAGAGAGGTTCAGAAATAAAGCAGGAATATATTATCATAAAAATTCAAAAAATACACATAAAACAAATCATCTCTTCTATCTCAGGTTCCATTTGTATTTTAAATTTAACTTTTGGTTCAAGGGGAAGGCCATGTAGACAATGAGATAGTGATTCTGAAGCATGGGAATGGAAGTGTGGAGGGCAGCACACAGGGCCTGCGCTGAGGAGAGAGGGAGGCAATGTCCCTGCTAGCTCTTCCTAGAGCCCCACTGCACGTGAGCTGGGGTAACGCTAGAGCTTTGTCTGAAAACCATGTTATAATCTTTAAAAATATATATATATATTATCGATTTCAGAGAGGAAGGGAGAGGGAAAGAGAGATAGAAACATCAATGATGAGAGTAAATCATTGATTGGCTGCCTCCTGCACACCCCCCACTGGGGATTGAACCCATAACCCAGGCATGTGTCCTGACCAGTAATTGAACTCTGACCTCCTGGTTCATAGGTCAACACTCAACCACTGAGCCATGCCGGTCGGGTGCATGTTACAATCTTTGCTATTATATTTATTGAGAATTATATTCTAGGTTCCCACAATAATCTTTATTTAGTCAAAGTATGGCTAATTAAGTGTGTTTTTGTTTCCAGATTTTTGCCAACCATCTGTCACTTAGCGGTCTCTCAGATTTTTCCAGCTGCATAACTGCTAAAAATGTACTTATCCAAATCCTAGATAAAAATGTTAAACAGGGCAGAATAAAGACAAGAACTGTGTCGTGCTTTGCAGGAGGCACCCCACCCCCAGCAGCTTATAATCCTTACAGTTCTGGAGATAAAAGGACTTTTCAGACCATTTAAAGCAACATGCATATTGATGAGAAACAGAGATCTGGAAAGTGGGTTAAAAGGTTCAAGGACATACAACTAGTTTTTCATTTATTCAAGAAGAGAGAGAGAGAGAGAGAGAGAGAGAGAGAGAGAGAGAGAGAGGGAGAGTTGTTTAATCTATTATGTGGACTCATTTTTAGTGGAAAAGTCCAAGTCCTCCCTGACTCCAAGACCAGTGCTCTTTTCTACTGATTCCTTTGACAAAGAATAATAAATCATCATGGCTTTAATACAGATATTTATGCAGCTCTTAAAGCCCCCATATTACTTTCATCAATCTGCAAGGATCTCATCAGATAGTTTATAAATTCCTTGTTAATATTAAGATAAATTTGACTAGCATTCTCCTGCCCGGATAAGTAAATGACTTTATGGATTTAACTTGGCATGGCTTATATTTTAATGAACTTGTTTGTTTACTCCATCCCCAGTCCTATTCCATTCTTCCTCTATTTACCCAAATTAGAAAATCTTATTCATTGTGATAACTTCCAAATATATATAAGCAGTCCCTGTATTTCCTCAAAGTCTCACATTTTTCTCTTCCCATTTATACCTACAGCCTCAAACTCAACATATTAAAAACAAACTCGGCAGTGCCCTCAGCGGTCCCGGATCTGTCTCTTGCTTCAACAGTGTTTGGATGGAACAGACCCAGGGACGCCCTCCGGCCTCTCTCCTGCGTCTTATCCAGTCACCACCTTCAGAACCAACCCCTGGACCAGCCAACACACCGGGTGTTTTTCTACCTTAACTCCTTATTGCCCAACAACCATGAGCTCCCAAATTCATCAACTATTCCACCCAGGTGGAGGCTGCGGTCACCCTCCTGGCCAACCTGCCTCTGTGGGCCTCCCACACCTACCTTCTCTGGGCTTCTATTTCCACCTCGAGGATGTGGATGTGGATCTGGAAGCCGGGGTGGAGGCCGCTTCTTCCTCGAGTTGGCGGAGAAGAATGAGGGCGCTGAGCGTCTCTTAAAGTTGCAAAACCAGCGCGGTGGCCGCATTCCCTTCCAGGACGTGCTGAAGCAAAACTCAGGACGAGTGGGAAAAACTCATGACACCATGGAGGCCGCCCTGGCCTTGGAGAGGAACCCAGACCCAGGCCCTTTGGGAGCTACAGACCCTGGTTCTATCCACACAGACCCTCCTCCCGGTGATTTCCTGCAGAACCACTTCAGGGGTGAGCAGGTGAAACTCATCAAGAAGATGGGCGACACCCGACTCACCTCCGCAGGCTGCAGGCCCCAGGCTGGGCTGGGGAGTCTCTCTCCCAAAGGCTCACCCTCAAGCACCACTAGGAGCCTTTGGAGCCAGAGGCCTTTGAGGGGCCCCTCTGCATCCCCTGGTGTCTGGCTTTTCCCTGAGCCTCTCCCCCAAACTACTAGCCATTCTTTTAACCAACCTGGAGCCCTCTGCCATGCATTGGACCAAATGAAACAATAAAGCTTTTTGCAGCAAAAAACAAACAAATAAACAAACAAAAAAACAAACTCATGATCTTTTCCTTGTCAATCCCATTTCTTGTCCTCAATTTCTACTATGCTTGATACCATCACAATTGACTTAATATTTTGGGCTAAAAACCTAAAAGTTTTCAATTTCCTACTTTACCTGTTTGCTCATCCAGTTACATTGAGTCTAGCTCCAAATACATTTTGCTTTGATAATCACAATAGCCTCTTAGCCCATTTCCATGTTTTCACACCTCTAATTTCCAGTGCTCTCTCCAGAGTATTCTTTCAACAACTTCAATCCAGTTTTTAATCAAACTAGGCAGCTGTGGAACATTTTTTTTTCAGTATCCTAAAAAAGTTTTTCATTTAAAAAAATGTTGCTTATTGTTATAGGTAGAATTCTAAGATGGATCCTCAAGATTCCTGGCTGTTGGCTATTCAATCAAACACTAATCTACTTACTACTGTGAAGAGATTTTGCAGATGTAATTAAAATCCCAAGTCAGTTGACCTTGAGATGGAAAGATTATCCTGGTGGGACTGGCCTAATCACATGAGCCCCCTTGTCAGAGAAAGAATAGAGACAGGTGCTCGTGCTGGCCTAGAA
>NW_005356870.1:6128949-6138430 GCF_000412655.1 Myotis brandtii | reverse complement strand
AAACTGGACTGGAGGGCCGGAACAAAAGCATGGATGGAGTGTTTGTGTGAACTAATATAAATTCAAAGTAAACATCATTACATAAAAGGGTACGGTCTTTTTTTTTTTTAGTTGTATTCATTTCAAACGGGCCGAATCCAGCCCGCGGGCCGTAGTTTGCCCACGGCTGGCTTAGGATGTCAGTTCAGCAATGGAAAAGAATTGAATTCTGCCAGCAATAGCATGAGCTTGGGCCCTAGCCAGTTTTGTTCAGTGGACTGAAGTGTCCTGGTTTCTATTCTGGTCAAGGGCATGTACCCTGATTGCAGGCTTGATCCCTGGACCTGCTCAGGGCCTGTGTGGAAGGCAACCAATCCATGTGACTCTCCCCCTCCCTTCCACTCTCTCTAAAAATCAATGGAAAAATATCCTCTGGTGAGGATTAACCAAATAGATAGATGGATAGATAGATAGATAGATAGATAGATAGATAGATAGATAGATAGCTTGGTGGTGGATTTCCCCCAGAGCCTTCAGATGAGGACTCAGCCTGGGTCCTTGATTTTAACCTGAGCAGAGAATCCAATCATGCCATGTTGGATTTCTAATCTACAGAACTGTGAGCTAAGAAATAGGTTTTGTCTTAAAGTTGCTAAGCTTGTGCTTGTGGTAATTTGCTACACAGCAATAGAAAACAAATACACATAATTCTATTTTGGAAATACTGAGCTAAACAAAGTTAGGAATTTTCAACATGTATTATGCCTATTAGAGTTCTTGGTGAGTCTCCAAGAAGAAGATATATTATGATGTGTTTCCTAAGCCATGTTGACCACAGACATTGGTGAGGAACATTGTCCTACAAATACCAGTTTGGGAAGCTGCTCATATAACCACTCTACTTCCTTACTTAAAACCTGTGATGACTGGTTATCATTTGCCCGATAAAGCTCAAATATGCAATTTGGATGTTGGGGGAAGTTGGACACTGTGATCCCAGCCTATGTTCCCAGCATTGTCTCCTGCCATTTTCCCACATCCAACCTGGCTCATGCTTATAGATCAAGCTGTGTTAGTTCAGGCTTCTTTAACTTTGCATGTGTCTCATTTTTTTTGAAACACACTCAAATATCTCCTCAATGATAAGTCCTTGTTCTCCCAGGCAGCTATGTTCACTCTCCTCCTTATACTTCCATTGTACTTTGCGCTCTAAGGTCCCGTGTCATATTACATGATAGTCACATTCTCTATCTAATTGTGAGTTACTTCAGCAAAGGAACTATATTTTATTCATGACTGAAGTGAACCTCGGGCTTAGTTTTCTGAGGTCTCTGGATGTATTTCTGTTTCCTTTATAAAAATTGGGGCAACATTAGCCTGTAGAGACTAATCTTCTATCTTTTTTTTTCTTGGATTAATATTTTTTTAAATTGTGACCAATTAGGAGAAGCAGGGAAAGTGGAGAAAGGAAAAAAGAAATATTGAGGCAAATATCTATATATATAAAAGGCTAAGTGACCATCCGACAGGCCAACCGGCCAACTGGCCGGTACATATGACATGCACTGACCACCAGGGGGCAGACGCTCAACGCAGGAGCTGCCGAGCTGCAGTGACTTGGCAGTGGTGGTTCTCGGGTGATGCACCCCGGAACCAGAGAGGAGGGAGCCTGATATTAAAATATTTCTTCTAATTAATTTCCTTTCAATGTTCACGAATCCATGCACTGGGCCACTAATAGGGTATAAGAATGAGGAAAGAAGCAATGTGTGAAGGAAAGTTGCTGAATCTGAAAATCTAACTACTCCTGTCCCTTCTAGAAAACTACCAACTTATTCTCTTTTTCATACCCCACTCTGCTGCCTATGCTCCTTTGGTCTTTTCCTTCACAGGGCCACTCATAACTTCCACTTAATTCTAAACTGAACCCATCCTCATTGCTTGCTCCACACATAGCCACCCAATTATAACTGTTTCATGTGTTCTAAGCAAAAATCAGTGCCATCCTCAATATCTTCAGTGGATTTCAATATAGTGTTAAAGCAACGTCAAACAAACGCTGTTAAAATAGTCTTCCTCCTGCTCTATTTTTCTACTTTGTGGACTTATTTTAAACACTTCTATTTAATTTAGAAGCTGACGGTACTTAACAAATATCTTTCCCCTCTTGTCTCTCATCCCTTGCTTCTTCCTTTGGATTAAGAAGCATCCATCAACTCTACTAATTATGGCAGCTTCCCTTTGAGTTATGTTGGACTGGAGGTCTGTCTGCTCATTAAAAATCCAGGAAGAAGTGAGTTACTATAGGTCCCCATGCATAAAAGATGTCACACACTCCTTTTGTCTTCTCTTCCCCTGCCAAGGTGACCTTGGAAGTCCCGTGCACTGGACGGTGTCATTTCAAAATGGGAGACAGACAACAGATGCCCCTCACTTTATGTGAAGCTGCAGTTTTATTAAAGCCGCTAAAATTTCAGGGTTGAGCAGTTGATGTGGCAGAGCTGAGCCATCGCCCAGCTTAGTCTGTCAAACATTTATAACTTGAAAATAGTCCATTGAAATTCACTGGCTACAAGTATGTAACTGAAATTTTATTGGAAAGAAGTCATTCAAGAATCTCTGCAATCTTTTCCAAGTGAAGCTATGTTGTTAAAATTTAAATGCTAAACAAATGCTATAGCCCCTCAAGATGGTAATTAAAGTAATCAGAAGGAAATACATTTCCCACGCACAGATATAATTTTATCCAAGAACTAGGTTGCAGCCCCTCCCGCACTCTTTCAGAACTCTTAATTATAGAGATTAGCAGCTCGAGAAACAGGAGGTTAAACATCTGCTTCCTAAAATGAAGCCAAAAGCTCGAGACAAAGAGCCTGAATCATACAAAAAGTAAAGGATGGGAGGCATCGCCACCAGCAGCTCATACTTCTAATGAGAGCTCTGTCTCAGGGGCTTCGTGGAGAGGGGCGGTTAGGTGGCCAGGGCGCCTTGGAGAGAGGCCTCACAATGCTTCTGTAGCCACTCCCATTTTACCCTCCTCCTCTCTCCTCACAACAGAAGGGGGTGCACTTTGTTCTCTCACTGGCCTCCCTCAATCTGATGCCTGAAATGTCAGTATTTATCGCTTTGGTAATAAAATCAATACAACTTAAAGGTCTTTCTATTTTGGAAAGCCACTATTAAAATGCAAGAATCCCCACATATCCCAGGAGATTTCTACCCATTTTGACAGCTGAAATAGAAGACTGAACAGGAATAGAAGGAGCAGGGATGGGGGCACAGGCGGATAGGGAAGATGAGGATGATAAAGTCACATCCGTGCTTCACAGTCCTGCTCCGGAGCTTGGATGAGATGGTGATGTGCTGCCTGCCCCAAGTGAACTGCTTCAACCATCTCAGTCTCTCTCTCTCTTTTTAAAAAAAAATTTTTTTATTGATTTCAGAGAGAGAGGGAGAGAGAGATAGAACCTCAATGATGCGGATAGGGAAGATGAGGATGATAAAGTCACATCCGTGCTTCACAGTCCTGCTCCGGAGCTTGGATGAGATGGTGATGTGCTGCCTGCCCCAAGTGAACTGCTTCAACCATCTCAGTCTCTCTCTCTCTTTTTAAAAAAAATTTTTTTTATTGATTTCAGAGAGAGAGGGAGAGAGAGATAGAAACCTCAATGATGAGAGAGAATCATTGATCAGCTGCCTCCTGCACGCCCCACACTTGGGATGGAGCCCGCAACCCGGGCATGTTCCCTGACCAGGAATTGAACTGTGACCTCCTGGTTCATAGGTGGATGCTCAACCACTGAGCCATGCTGGCTGGGCCACACTCTCCTTTTAACATAGCACAGGGTGAGACTCTCATCATGGGAACTCAGAAATATGGCACAAGGGTCACCGGTGGCTCATCAGGAATAGCGATCTCCCTCTCCAGACTTTCTCCATCTGTGCAGAAGGATATAAATGGACCAAATAAAGCTTTAATGTATGTTAGTTAATTTCATTTTCTTCTTCTATATATTTCAGCATAACACAAAGAGGGTAACCTAAAAATTTTTATCCAAAAACATTACCAGGGTTTAATTTTGTAATAGATCCATCTTTCTTTATGAACCATCACAGTGGTTTGGTAAAGACTTTTTAAGGCCATATTTTATAAATGCACTTAGCAAGATTGAAACATCTTTATATTAAAGCCTTATTTTTATTACTATTTACTAGTACTGAAAACTGGACTCAGAAACCATTTTTTTAAAATAATGAGTGATTATTAGAAAGCTACTCCAGAGAATGTTAAAAGGGGATGCTAGTTCATAAATAAGAGATATGACTAAATATCTCAGCAGCTTCATGAGGTGGTCTGTCCACAGAGATAAAACAGGGCAAAGGAAGGTTTTATTTCCATCCCAAGTAGCGCTCTAGAGAAAAAGGCCGGGCTGGAGGCATTTCCTTTTGCCTTTTGCTTAGAACTAAAGCAGGTGCCTGCCTGCTTCACCCCAATCCCAAACCCAAGGTCATAGCTCACTGTTCAACACGAAGGAAGTCCATTCACAGGCAAGGTGGGTGTAACAGTGAGGGCAGCCAGGTGTTTGCTTCAGGCTCCTCTCAGCAGCTCTGGGCTGGGTGCTGGGGGCTGAGGGAGGGGTGGACAGGCAGAGAGAGCTGTACCCACCCCTGCAGCTCTGGGAGAGGGTGAATCTGCAGGTCTGCACCCACAGGCAGACCTGTTCACCCTGCCCGAGAAAGCGTCTCTCGCTTGCACAGTAAAATGTCCTTGGACATGACCAACCTTCGCAGTTCTTGCCCTTAGTGACTGGCAGTGGGACCTGCTGTTATTAAGTTCACCAGCTTGCCTCTTCTGGTTTCTGAAATTGAAAGTTCTCTGTGAACACATACGCTTCGAGGTGTGCCTAGTTTATAAACCAGTCATCGGAGCTGGGAAGGACACATGTCTCCACGGGATCAGAAATTCTCCCCTGAAGTGCAGAGGCGTCACAGAAACCCGTTTTAGAAGCCTGTTTCCAGCCCACGGGGAGCAAAGCTTAGGCGGAAGGAGAAGGAAGTTTCCTGGAAACTGCAGACTTCAACAATAATGGTGGTTTCACTGTCGTTGCATTATAATTGGTAAAACCGCCTTAGAATAAAGGGTGGAAATGCTGAACTTTACAGTGGGAATATGGATGGGAATACCAGGGACTAGAGCCAAAGAATTACCCACACGTTTTAATGATCCATATGTTCCCAATGGCGTGTCTTTCTGGGTCTCCTGGTGAAATCTCAGGAGTCCCCCTACATCCGGGCCTGACCCATCCCCGAGCCCAGCGTCTCCACCCTCTGCATTTGTCACTAATAGCAAGGGTCCCTTATCACGTAGGCTGGAGGGGTTTCTCTGTGCTTGTGTTCGTCACCCTTATTTTACTTACTAACGGCCCCAAAGTATGAGGGTGCTGATGCTGGCAATTGGCACTTGCCAGAGAGAAGCCCCAAAGCGCTGCCTTGAAGTGGGAAGGTGAAAGTTCCCCACGTAATAAGGCCCCTCGTCACCTCACATGTCACAAGAAGGGTGAGAACAGTACAATACGCTATTTTGAGAGAAAGACCACATTCACATTACTTTTCTTTCAGTATATTGTTATCATTGTCCTATTTTATTATTAGTTATTTTTGTTAAACTCTTGCTGTGCCTAATTTATAAATTAAATGTTATCATAGGTATGTATGCATAGAAAAGAAAAACAGTATAGAGGGGGTTGGACACTATCTGTGGTTTCAGGCATCCACTGGGGATCTTGGCACGTGCCCCTCAGATAAGGAGGGACTATTGTCATTCCTGCAGGTCGAAGTTGTACAGGTGGTTCTAGATGCCTGGCACCTGGCCCTGGGGTAATGAAGGCAGAGGAACACTGCCCCCTGGGGTGCAAGGCCAGACAGAGGAGGGGTGACTGTCCTGCTGAGCCCTTTGTGTCTCTAAGAATTGGATGGTCCAGAGAGGGACAGTCCCTACTCAGCCAGAAAAGTGTTCAAAGATCTCAGAACATCAACATATAGAACATTAATAACCATAAACAATGCAAAGCCAAACAATGCAGAAGCATAACAGTGAAACATTAACCATCTCACCCACATCCCTCCCCCACCCCTTAGGCAATTCCATCTCCTATGAATCAAGTTACCACTTGGGAATGTTCTCTTCCACACCTTTCTCTAGGCAAACATCTGCAAACACATGTGGACTGAAATGTACAATTCTCAAAATAATCATGGATCCACACTCTACACATCTCTCTACTACTTATGCTTTCACTCGACTACATTTCATGAACAGCTTTCCACACCAATTCTTGTAGATATAACTCATTACTTTTAATATGGCATGTCCCCAAAATATATATACACACATACTTTGAATAATCATAAAGGCAGTCTTTATTAAAATACATTTCATTTTCAAAATCGAGCTATCAGCTGTTAAAGTGTGTATGCATTTTTTGGGGAGACACCCTGTAGATGCTTAATATTTTATAATAAGGATATTTTAATTTGTGCAACCATTTTTTATAGACATGAAGGTTATTTTGAGTTTTTTAAAAATAAGTACACAGCCCAGGTGGCATGGCTTAGTGGTTGAGCACTGACCTATGAACCAGGAGGTCATGGTTTGATTCCCGGTAGGGGCACATGCCCCAGTTTCGGGCTTGATCCCCAATGGGAAGCATAGCTGATAGATGATATTTCTCTCTCATCGATATCTCTCTCTCTCTCTCTCTCTCTCTCCCCCTTTCTCTGAAATCAACAAAAATGTATTTTAAAAGAGACCAAATTAAAAATAATAATAACTACACATAAGTTTTCATAAATATCCAGGTACATAAATCCTCACATTCCAGTGCTTTATTTCCCAGTGGGCGGTCAGGCCAGTGAGTGCACTGTAGATGTTACTAGAAACGATAGTGGCAGATTTCTATTTCAAAATGTTATCCTTGAAACCGGTCCCAGCAGTGTGGGAAGGTGCTGCCTTAACCACATCCCGATCGCCGCTGCATGTAACCAGTGTTGTCATTTTGGTAAATCTGATAGGTGATGATGCTTTCATTATTTTCATAATTTATATTTCTCTTTACTGCTAGTGGCACTGGGCATCCTGGACAAGAAGCTTCTTCATTGAATTTTCCGAAAACACGACGAACCATCTTTTTCTCTTGGTCCCTTAGGAGCTTGTTTTCCCGAGGAAGCTGGTGGGCTTAGCGCCCCCCACAGCTGAGTCACATCCGTGCTCTTTTTCCGACGTGTCTGTGTTATACAGCTTCTGTCTCCCCGGAATAAGATGAAACAAAGCTCTGGCCAGTTCCAACTTCATTGCATTCAGGCTGCCTATAGGGTATTGTTTAATGCTGTTTGTTACTATTTCATTTTGGGAGGCAATGAAAAGAAAACGGCTGTCAGCTACTTCCTTCTGAATGTTGTAATTGAGCTCGCTTTGAGGAATTGATGTTACATGGAATACATTAAGCTATTGAATAGACTTTGGTTTTGTGCTGTCCCTGAGACCTGGTGACATCAATGTCCTGTGCGTTTGGCATTGTTAAAGCTGGTCTTGCTGGAAGAATGAATCCGGAACAATCACAAGCCCTGATTTCTCTGAGTGAGTTTAAGGTAAATAAACCTGTGATGGCTAAGCCCTTATTTCTGACAGAGCGGCCTCAGTGCGGAGATTGGCAGGGTGGTGGTGGCCTTATTTTAATGGCCAGAAGCAGTGCCCAGGATTAGTGTAAGTGGGTCATGCTGACGTGGTTCATTCGGTTCTCCAGAGAAATACGGCCCAGAGGATCTCTCTCATCTATCTATCTATCTATCTATCTATCTATCTATCTATCTATCTATCTACTTACCTACCTACCTACCTATCATCTATCTGTCATCTATCATCTGTCTACCAACCACTTATTTTTCTGTTTTAAGGAATTGACTCATGTGATTAGGGGGCTGAAAGGCTCACATCTGTAGGGCAAGCTGGTAGGCTAGACATTCAGGTAAGAGTCAACGTTGCTGTCTGAAGCCTGGAAACGTGGGCAGAATTTCTGTGTTGCAGCCTGAAGGCAGAGCGCCGTTATCTCTAGGGAACCTCTGTGTTAGCTCTTACGGCCTTCAATGAATTGGATGAGGCCCATCGCATTATGAGGATAATCTGCTTTACTTAAGGTCCAGTGGTTGTCAATGTCAATCATATCTTAAAAAGTACAGTATCTTTCCAGCAATATCAGGACTAGTATTTGACTAAGGAGTGTTTACAGGTAGTTAGAAAACTACAGTCTATCTGCTCTTTCTCATGACAGATTGCAATGCATAAAACCCTCCCATAGAAGCTGAGTGTGATGCCATGCCATGCTGAGCACAACTTCCTTGCATTTCCTACTAATGCTGTTTTACAGAAGAGACGAAGTTATCCAGTTTTATTTCTTAGCTGAGTGACAGTACACACGAATATGACATAAAACCTGGCTTCCGGATAATATATGCGAATAAGTAGTAAATTCTCTTGTAAAACCAATGCTAGAATATTATTACATATCTGAATGGCCTGTAGACCTAAAATCAAATTTCAAAAGAACCAATGACTAGAGGGAAACCTTGCAAAGAAAAAGGGAATAAAACAAAAACAGCAGCATCAACAACACAGACCTCATTGGCAGCATCATTTTGTGCTATCATGAGACCATTTACTTTAAAAATAAATATCTTACCAGGATGACAGAAACAATTTGCAAGTTGTAAGGAACATCTTGTTATAAACACTTTGTACCCACTCTGGAATGAAAGAAATTAAAGATACAGTGAAATCAATTCAAAGGTCAAGTTATCAATGTGATGTCTGTGAACATCACATATTTGCATTAAATATAGGAAAACATCAATATCTGTTGACTTTTAGTTTAGAAATGACCAATGATGCTTGTTTAAGAAATGATGATATCAGGAAAAGTATTTGCAATGGTAAAGATAGTACTGTTTTGACAAAAAAGAAAAGTATATCAAGGCCTGCTATGAAGGTGCTCTGTATAAATCACAATTTTAATGTTAAAGGTGAAGTGGCTTATTACTCACACATTCTTGATTCCTTCATCCACTAATTTTGAATACCTACAATGGGCCAGGCACTTTTAGAAACTGAGGTTACATTAGGGAGCAAATTACACAATCCCTGCTCTCATGGAGTTTATATTCTAGAGACAATTCGTGACGAGTGGATGTAGTATGTCGGAAGGTGAAAGGCGCTAGGGAGTTCAGGTTGCTTTTTAAGTATAGCAGTCAAGGGAGGAGGCATAGAGGTGACACCAGAGCCAACACTTGAAGGGGAGAGGTAGTCATGTGAATACCTGGGGAAGAATGTTCCCAGCAAAGGCAGCAGCAAGTGCAGAGAGCAGAAGAGGAAAGCTCTGAGGGGCAAGGGCAGGCATCCAGATCCCAGAGTGCCCTGGGGCCATGGTCAGAACATAGGCTTTTTCTTCAA
>NW_005356870.1:6127457-6128398 GCF_000412655.1 Myotis brandtii | reverse complement strand
CGGGGGGGGGGGGTGTCATACATTTCAGGGCCTTCCCTGGTATTTAAAGAAAGAAGGGCAGACAATGCCCTTAAGAAATCATAGTCTTGATGGTAGGTGTACTTACTCTACCAAGGTATCATTCATTCCAGGCTTCTTTCTCTGTAGACATAGCTAGGATATAGATGTTTGTTTATACATTTAGACAGATCCATGTTTGTGCACGTGTGGGTATGTGTGTGCACACATGCTTATCTTTCTGGAATGAAAGAAATTAAAGATACAGTGAAATCAATTCAAAGGTCAAGTTATCAATGTGATGTCTGTGAACATCACATATTTGCATTAAATATAGGAAAACATCAATATCTGTTGACTTTTAGTTTAGAAATGACCAATGATGCTTGTTTAAGAAATGATGATATCAGGAAAAGTATTTGCAATGGTAAAGATAGTACTCTTTTGACAAAAAAGAAAAGTATATCAAGGCCTGCTATGAAGGTGCTCTGTATAAATCACAATTTTAATGTTAAAGGTGAAGTGGCTTATTACTCACACATTCTTGATTCCTTCATCCACTAATTTTGAATACCTACAATGGGCCAGGCACTTTTAGAAACTGAGGTTACATTAGGGAGCAAATTACACAATCCCTGCTCTCATGGAGTTTATATTCTAGAGACAATTCGTGACGAGTGGATGTAGTATGTCGGAAGGTGAAAGGCGCTAGGGAGTTCAGGTTGCTTTTTAAGTATAGCAGTCAAGGGAGGAGGCATAGAGGTGACACCAGAGCCAACACTTGAAGGGGAGAGGTAGTCATGTGAATACCTGGGGAAGAATGTTCCCAGCAAAGGCAGCAGCAAGTGCAGAGAGCAGAAGAGGAAAGCTCTGAGGGGCAAGGGCAGGCATCCAGATCCCAGAGTGCCCTGGGGCCATGGTCAGAACATAGGCTTTTTCTTCAA
>NW_005356870.1:6115975-6127176 GCF_000412655.1 Myotis brandtii | reverse complement strand
GGGAGCGGGCCTAAGCCATCAGTTGGACATCCCCTGAGGGCTCCCAGACTGCTAGAGGGTGCAGGCTGGGCTGAGGAACCCCCGAGTGCATGAATTTCGTGCACCAGGCCTCTAGTTTATTATAAACATGGGTTGTGTAGATTAGCTCTTTATCCTTTACTCTTAGGCAAATCATTGGAAGGTTGCAAATAATGAAAAGAAGAGTTACAAGTTACAGTCACAGTAAGGAATCTGTGATACCCTTCTGTATCCTGCTATAGAAGTTATGATGTATGTGAAGAGAAAGATATATGATCAATATGCTTAAGCCTCAGATACTGTCCTTTTGTTTTAAAACAAGTTGAGATTTCTGTCTGGAGGGTGACATGACATCTGACTTGCTGAAGTGCCTGTCACTCATGGAAGGAACATGAAACTCTCAATGGGCAGATTTCCTCAGGTATTTTTTCTAGATGGAGTGTTATCATACCTTTGCTAAATTTCTCTGAATAGGAAGTTGACCACTGCCAGCAAAATACTATTTTAATATATTATTTATTAAAGTAATATTTATTGTTACCTTAAAGAAGATTAAGGTAAAGTAAGAACTACTTTCATACTGTCAGAAGTAATTTCTCAAAGCCATGCTTATCGATGGACTTGATATTCATCACTAAGTAACCAGCTCACAGAAATCAGTTTTTTATAATCCACTCATAAATCAATTTGATGGACATTTTTACTTTATAATGAGAAGAATAGTGTGCATATCATATGCAGTAAAATTAATTGTCAACTTAAGAGTCATGAAAAATTAATTTGGAATGAGTTGACACATATCACATGGGTCATTATTGCTTTGTTAGAGACTTGCTGATATTTCTATGATGCTACTGGATGATAATAGAAAAAAATATATGTATATATATCCTAAAACCCTTGTAATTTTCTAAGTGATGACAAAAGTATGAGCATCTTTGTTCTAATATTTGATCTCTGACCCACCCTGTTCCCATCCTAGGGCTCCTAAATCCCCTGGGGATTTCCTGAGTGAGAGCAGTGTCTTTGTCCTAATGAAGTAAGTGTTGGTGGGCTCCAGGATGGGGCCTGGTCACCAGAAAGACTAAGCCAGTGGTTCTCAACCTGTGGGTCGTGACCCCTTTGGGGGTCGAACGCCTTTCACAGCGCCTAAGACCATCGGAAAACACATATATAATTACATATTGTTTTTGTGGTTAATCACTATGCTTTAATTATGTTCAATTTGTAACAATGAAATTGGGGGTCACCACAACATGAGGAACTGTATTAAAGGGTCGCGGCATTAGGAAGGTTGAGAACCACTGGACTAAGTCATAATTAGAAGCTTGGTGTTTTCAGCCCCATTCCCATCCTATGGAGAGGGGAGAGGGACTTTGGAATGGAGTTAATGATCAATCATGCCTACATGTACTACTATTTGTAATACCTTAAGCAATAAAATAAAATAAATGTTAAAAAAAACACCCCACAATACTCTGAGGTTTGGAGAGCCTGCAGGTTGGTGAACACGTGGAGATGCTGGGAGAGTGGTGAGCTGGCGAGAGCATAGAGGCTCCACATCCCTCCCCACATTCCACCTGGATGTTCATTGGCATCCTTGATCATATCTTTTTGTAATTAACTGCTAAACAGTAAGTACACTGTTTTCCTAAATTCTGTGAGCTGCTCTATCAAACTAATTGAACCCAGGAGAGGGTATGGGAACCTCTGATTTAGATCCGATTAGTCAGAAGCACAAGTGACAACCTGAACTTGGTATGGGCATCTGACCTGGGGAGGCGGGAGGGAAGTCTTGTGGGACTAGGCCCTTGGGATCTGACGCTGTCTCCAGGTGGGTAGTGTCAGATTTGAGTGAAACTGTAGGACACTCAGCTGGCATTGCAGAGAATTATTTGGTGGCGGAGAACCTCCCACACATCTGGTGTCAGAAGTGTTGTGAGTGTGGAAGTCGTGTGAGAATAAAGGGGATACACAGGAAGGGTAGTGTCTACTACATTATATTGCTAATGTTAATGAAAAGTACCACACACTTTAGACAGGGTTATTATTACCATCACTTTTGGCAGATAATTAATTTGTTTATCATTGAGCATTGGTATTAGAGTCTCAGGTGCACAACTAATTGTATTTGGTAGTTGTCTTGTGGCCAGATAGAGTTAATGCAGTCTCTCTATTGTCTAAGTTATTACAGAGAATTTCAACATGGGACTAAGTAATTTTATAGTGTAAAAGTTACCTTTAAAATATATTTTATTAATTTTTTACAGAGAGGAAGGGAGAGAGATAGAGAGTTAGAAACGTCGATGAGCGAAGAAACATCGGATCAGCTGCCTCCTGCACATCTCCTACTGGGGATGTGCCCGCATAAGTAATTTTATAGTGTAAAAGTTACCTAGGTATGCTCTTATAGCATTCTATAAGCTTACATATAATTTTACAAATGAAGGAATTTTTTAAAAGATGCATAAACTTATTAAAACTTTGAAGACATTTAACAATTTATTGAAGTCAGAAATATAAATTCTTAACTCTAAAAACACAAAAATTCAAAGGCTTTAGAAAGAATTCCTCATAAAGGGTTAATACCACATTCTTTGTTAGACTGGCACATGGAATACTTTTGATATCATTTCACCATTTCACCCCTGACCCACTGCCTTGATAAATTGACCAGCAGTAGCACATGAAATTGTGGATAGATTCATATTTATCTAAATGTAGCAAATAGAACCAGGTTTCCCATTTAATGAAATGCCACTGCTTTTACAATTCTTTGGAGCAATAAGCCTTTACATTCCCATTTTCCCCAATCAGACAAATGAAGGAATTTGAGCTCAGAAAGGTGATGTAACTAGTTCAGAGTCACAATTAAGTGGAAGAGGTGGATCCAGAACCCAGTCCTTGGAAACTGGTCCCCAAGTTCTCATGTACATCAGACCTTCCTTTAAATGGAAGGAATGAGTGAAGGAACTATATGTGATCAGATCTGTATCCGGTACTCTGAGTAAATTCTGCCTAGAATATTATCAACTGGAGCAAAAATTCAGCATTTATAACAGCAAGAGGCTTAGATAGTAATTTTAGGGAGAAGAAGAAAAGTATATTGACTAACATTCGACAATGCTGACTTTATTTTCCCTAGTATTGGTTGAAATTGTAGCCATTGCAACCTTAACTATAATATGAGAAATATGGCAGAGATCTAATTTTTCAAATAGCTTCATTTTGTGATGATGTTATTAAGCTACAGAGCATTGGCTCTCAGAAATCAATTAAAATTATGTTTTGATCTTTCCTTGTTTTTTGTTTTGTCTGTTGGCTGGTTGGATGCTAGGTTGTGATTTATTTATCCTTGTTTGTAGTCTAATAACAGTGCTGCCTAGGATATGGTGAGTTTGCTAATGATGCTAATTAAATTTACACATGTAGTGTTCTGTGTTTCATTTATCACTGATCCTCCACCTTGACGTTGAACTGCTCATTATACCCTGGAGCCCAGAAATGTGCTCCCTTTCGTACATCAAGTGCATCCACTTAGCATTTAGAATTAGTGTGGGCTTAGTTCCCTTTAGACATTTTATGTTCAACTGAACAAAAAAGCACAATGAAAATAACCAAGATTCAGAAGGAGTTTTTATAGAGCAGAAATAATGAGCCCGGTTCTCTGACTCACAGGTCACAAGTGGATCCCACTGTCAGGTTAACTAGAGAGAAAGGAAGGTAGAAAACCACTTTCTCTCGCTACTAGTTGGGGACATGTAGCCTCCTGGTCCTTCTATCCCCAGAACCTACTGCACACCTGAGAGCTGAGCTGCCCTCCATGGCCCTGTGCTCCAACTTGTCAATCTAATTGTTCAGAGAAGCTTTTATGATGCGGCACAGAGGGCTCCAAGTTCCACAGGAGCCGGGGCCCTGGCACAGCTACCAGACAAGGCCTCGCTTCCTTTGCTCCTCCCCTCCAGTAGATAGAAGGGGCTTCTCTGAGCTCCTGGACACAGGCAGGGTCTTTGTGATGATTATTCCAGACAAAAGAACAAGTGGAAAAGCTCAGGCTCCCATTCTTACATGACTGAGACCTAAGGATGTTAGAGCAAAGGAGAAACTCCCAAGACCCTCTGATGGAACTTTCTGGATTTCGTTCACCCTCTCTGGAGATAGTCATCCACCCTAGGGTGTGGAACTGAAAGCAAATCAGTGAATTCACGTGATTAACAAACATTTTGAGGGTGCTGCCTCTCAGTAGAGTACAGTGGTAAGTACTGGGAACATAGAAATACAAGACATGGCTCTCTCTCCTTCAAGGAGCTCAAAGGATAGAGGGGGATGGCTGGCCAGGGCCAAGCCTTCTGTAAGTCCAAGGAGCAGAACACAGAATTGTCTTATCTGCTCGTAGGTAGAGCCAGGAGCGCCAGGCTAATATTTGAAAGGCAAGCTCATGAACTTCCTACCAAGCTCATGACTGATGATTTCCTCTTCCCGCCTGAGATTCCTACTGGGACACCTCTATGAGGATTGAATGCAGCAATGGGAGGTAAGGCCACACACCTGATTGCCTATATCTAGCTCTATTGCACAGCCCCATTACTGGCATGAAAGAAAAAAGGAGTGAAACAACTTTAATCATCATTCTTTCCCGTCTTTGATCTCGGACCAGCCATTTGTTGCCTGGTGCAGCTCATTATGGAGCCAGTAGCATTGGCAAGAGTGCTTTGTGCTTTGGCAGGGAGAGAAAAGATGGGATAAAGGTCAGTTCTCCCAGTCACCATGGAGGCCAGATTCGAGCCCACAGCATTCCAGCCCGGAGCAGCTGAACTTCTGCCCTAAATGCACGGGACATTTTGGGAAGAGACTGAGGTAGAAGGCCTGTGGCCACAACCAAGTCTCTTCCTTGGCCATTACCAAATGGAACCAAAACACAGATGAATTTGGAGAAGGCTTGGGTGGAGGAGAACATGGTCCAAAAGTTGGGAACAGAGGCCTAAGCTTAAGTACCGGTAAAGTCTCTTCCTGGCCCCTTCCTGAGCATTGTCCCAGCAACCGTGCTGTCCCAGCCTTTCTCTGAAATCAAGGGGTCCCTTTCTCATTCATTCCATGGAAGGTTCCTGGGAAGGGGAGTCCTAGCAGAGGTGGCCTCTCCCTTCGAGGACTGGCACCAATCTAGGCGGGTAGCAGGCAGCTAACGCAGAACTGGTGGGAACTGTCCACTGCACTGTAACCGGGACATGCTATAGGCTGGTGAGAAACCTTATTGCAGCAGATTGTGGAGCTGGTCAGTTATGAACGGACGTCTGGCTTTGGAAAGAAGCTGAGCCCTTTGCTAGAGCAACAGGCACAAAGAGTGACCACAGCGATGCCATCTAAGATGAATCAAGGCTAAGGGGAGTGTGCCCCTCCTCCCTGGGGCACAGGTGCAAAACGAGCCTGAACTAAGGAGCACTGGGCCTCCAGGTGTTCCCTGGAAGTGGGTGGCCAGTGACAGTGTGAGCCGAGCGCCTTATCCTCAGGTCCCCACAAAAGGAAGTAGTGGCAGAAATGTGCCTTGTCTGGCACAAGGCAGCCTGTTGAGTGCTGGCCCGACTCCTCTCATGAGAGAGCAGAGACTGAGTCTGTGGCTCTGAGATCTCCAACCCGCAGGGTTTCTTATCCACTCCCCCAGGGGGAGGGGAGATTGTCTATGTCACTTCAGATGCACATCATTGAAAATGAATGAGGTACCAGGAAGCAGTATCTGCTACTGAATCGTACCTTTATTCTGAATATCCTTTGCACTTTTTGCGGGACCTCAGCCCTGACCTGGAGTTTTGAGGTCTGGCTGAGCACACTAGGGAAATGATAGGTGAAGCAGATAGCTATTCATGTGGTCGAGCTGGGCAGAGATCCACACGTGCTTTGTGGAGGCACACACCAGTGACACCTAATCCAGTGTGTGGTGGGAGATCCGATGTTCTCAACTCCTGAGAATCATGAAGAATGAAGGGGAGTTATTCAAGAGAGGGTCGGGTCGCTGGGGATGGGTGTGCAGGATAAAGGCACTCCAGGCAGCAGGGACAGTGCGAGTAGAGGTGTGGAATTCAGGAAATCAATGGCTGAGTTGATTTTAGACTTGATAAATGCGTCCCAAATCTTTCAGGGACAGTTTCTAGAGAGAACCATCTATTAACGCACTCAGCCACTCAATAGGCATTTATCGAATGCTCACAGTGTGCAAGGCAAAAGGCATTAAAAGATTCATAGGTTTGTTCTCTGTCCTCAAAGAACTCACAGTTTAGCAAATATAATTTATAAAGAGACAGGTGTTATGATAGAGGTTAGAACAAAATGTTACAGGAACATGAAGAATGGAGTGATTACTTGTGATTAAGCAGGTCAGAGAGGCTTTACAGGGAAAGAGATTTTGAAATTATTAAATCAAATGGGAAAGGACCATTTGTATTGCCAAGATGTTTAAGTACATCCATACTTATTTTAGTTTGCCCTAGTTGCAAAAATGCTTCAACAGTTGAGATGCTTATAAATTAGATGTTAATTAATGAAGTGAAAAGGATGCAGGGAAGAGAGTCAGATTTATTTTAGAAGAGCAGGGTAGAATTGAGCTCCTAAGGAAAGTCAAGTTATGCAAATGAAACTAACTGCATTTCTAAGAGAATTGGAAATGCCATCTAAATATGTTAAGTGTATTCTAACAGTGAATATTTATAATGCCAATGATTTTTCTGTTTAATTAACCATTTAAAATAATATATATTTAACATCGTGCATTTATAGTTCTTTTTTAAAATAATTTTCTCAATATTAATGTTTTTCTTCTCTTGTGCATAAATATAGTGTATTTGCTATAGCAGTTTCTCAAACTTGATGGACCCTACTCTGCTTGTTATTTTCTATTCTTGCTTTATAAAAAGTATTTTTATTGAGTTATGACATACATGCAGGTATGTATACATTTTAAGTGCATAATTTAATGTATATGTGTGTGTACATATATATATATATATACATATACAGTGGGGCTTGACTTATGAGTGTCCCGACTAACAAGTTTTTTGAGATACGTCTCTCGGCCGATTTTTTGCTTTGAGTTGCCGAGCTAAAATTTGGGTTACAAGCCAGCTTCAGATACCCCACCGCTAGTTGGCGCAGCGAACGTCACAGTGAACGCCACAACATCAGCCCAGCATCACATGTCTCACTCGTTCACTTTTTGATTTGACATACGAGTAATTTGAGTTATGAGCTCCGTCACGGAACGAATTAAACTCGTAAGTCAAGGCCCCACTGTATATATATTCATGCAACTACCATTCAGATTAAAATATAAAATATTTCCAGAGTCTCTGAAGGCTCCTAAATACCCTCTCCCAATTACTATCCAATCCGGCTGAGTTGACAACTGTTCTGATTCTCTCATTGTCGATTAGTTTTGCCTTTTCTTGAACATTATATAAATGCAACCATGTAGGACATATTCTTTCCAGTGTGACTGCTTTTGTTCAACATTATGTCTCTAAGACTGAACCATGTCAGATGTAGTTTGCCTCTTTTCACTGATGTGCTGTTATATTTTATTTATGAATATACAAAAACTTATCTGTTTCTATTGATGACGTTTCAAATTGGGAAAATCTCTTTCCCTGTAAAACCTTTCTGACCTGCTTAAATCACAAGTAATCAGTCCACTCATATTATAATGTCTTATAGACAACTTTTGGAGGACATAGGCACTCATTGCTAGAGTAAGTAAGACTGGCATTACTGGGTCATAGGTGGGCAGGCATATATGGAACTTTAGTAGATGAGAAAACCAATCCACTTGAAAGCATTGGAGCAAAACCCTGGTCCACCCACCCCACCCCACCCACCCAGTTTGGAACAGCCCCTTGACTTACTTTTATCACCACTCCAACACACACACACACACACACACACACACACACAGAGAGAGAGAGAGAGAGAGAGAGAGAGAGAGAGAGAAGATACTAGTTCCAATGGGAGGTTGGGTTTTCAGTTAACCATTCTGTGTTGGACTGTTCCTTCCTGTCCTTAAATACATCTCACTGTACATCTCATTCCACTCAGAGCAAGACTGAAGTCCAAGTGGCAAGAAGCCTAGTCAGGCTATATTTAGAACAATTAGATACCCCTAAGGGTTTTAGTTCAATAATTAAGATGGACATGAAAAGGGGTCCAGATGAGTTGCCCTTCTCCAGGTCTCATTCCCAAGGACACCCTGATTTCTGGGGAGGACTGGATCTCCACTATGTTTTTTTTTTTTCCTGTTAGACTTTTTCTGAAACTTTACAACTGATTGTTGAACAGCATCCTCAGCAGAGCAATTCTGGTAACTAGTTTATATCGATTTGCAAAAGAAAAATGAAGAAATATAGCGAGAATGATCTGAGCTGAAGAAATTATGTATTATTCATCTAACAAAACCTTCTCGTTATTGCTAATCTAATGTGTTAGGCTCATCAACCTGCCAAGTGATTTTTAATTTTTTTCTTCCCCACAGGGTTGTGCTTATTACTTTTTCACACTTTATCACACACATTTCCTACTTCAAGATGATTCCTCAGTAAGTTTAAATTTGGGAGACATTTTTATTGCACAGTAATGTGATCTGATTCGAGTCTCTTCTAAGGCTCTGCACCTAAGTTTGTTTTGTGTCTGCTTTTTGCAAGAAGACCCCCAAATGGGATGTTTTAGGCCTGCACAGTCCGGGTTTGCCCTGGTGATATGGCACATGAAGGGCTTGGCAGAAGGCCTGGCCCACACGAGGTCCTCAGTAAGTGGAGGTGTTCACTCTTCTTCTGTCACTTCTTCAAAGTCATATCTCTGTCTACCCATTTCTTTGTTTTAAAAATATATATATATTTATTGATTTCAGAAAGGAGGGGAGAGGGAAAGAGAGATAGAAACATCAATGATGAGAGAGAATCACTGATCAGCTGCCTCCTGCACAGCCCATACTGGGGATCAAGCCTGCAACCCCGGGCACGGGCCCTGATGGGGAATCTAAGTGTGACCCTCTGGTTCATAGATCCTCTGGTTCATAGATCAATGCTCAACCTCTGAGCCATGCCAGCTGGGCAATTTCAATTTCCCAATCTCTAGCTCGGTGACTGTCACCAAGGGACACTCTTAGACATCTTTTGAATGACTGCTAGGTAGCAAAGCAGGAGGAAAGTAGGACTGATTTGATGTTTTTCTTCTCATACCACCAAGAAGCTGCCTTTTCATTTGTTTTAACTCCAGCAAATGCAAACAATCTTCTCCTGCTGGATAGCAGAGCCTTCTTGTCATGCAGACTGTGCATTTTAATGGGCAGAGTAAGAAGTGGTAGGTAGGAATTTTATCGGGTAATATATTCTTTCTGATTTTGTCAAAAAGCTGGTAGGAAACAACATGTTAATAAATGCAGTCTGTTTTGTTGACTATGAAGGTAATAGGCTGACCTTTTGAGAAAAACCTTGACATCTTAAGAAAATTTTTAACTGGAAAAAATATGAGAACTTTAATGCTTCTTTACTCTGTATAGCATATATTACGTCCAAAAATAAACAAGCTTTTGACATTTGCAAACATCAATCAATATTCCTAGATCCCAATTACTACCCTAAGTAAAATCTTTTTAAAATGACCCTTTCTTCAAACTATATTTATTCAGAAATGCCATGACCACCATCTCAGCAGAAATACAAATTTGGTTTTACATTTTTTAAAAAAAGCTTCCTCCTACCTCAATTTCTGGGATACCCACTTTTTCCTACCATTTATTTCACCTTAATCTTCTTTATGGACTCCTAGTATTCTTCTTTTTTTAAAATCTTCACCTGATGATGTTCAACCCAGGCACATGCCCTTGACCGGAATCGAACCTGGGACCCTTCAGTCCACAGGCCGACGCTCTATCCACTGAGCCAAACTGGTTTTGGCGGTTTTACATTTTTTAAAAAAAGCTTCCTCCTACTTCAATTTCTGGGATACCCACTTTTTCCTACCATTTATTTCACCTTAATCTTCTTTATGGACTCCTAGTATTCTTCTTTTTTTAAAATCTTCACCTGATGATGTTTTCTATTTTTAGAGAAAATGGGAGGGAGAAAGGGAGGGGATGAGAAAGAAAGAGAGAGAGAGAAACATCGATGTGAGAGAGACACGTTAATTGGTTGCCTCCTGAATGTGTCGCAGTCTCACATGCCCCAACCTGGCAGGAATCGAACCTGAGACCCAGTATAGGCTCCTGACCGGGAATTGAATTTATGACCCTTCAGTGTGCTGGCTGACACTCTACCCACTGAGCCATGCCACCCAGGGCCCTAGTATTCTTTTCCCCCTTAAATTCTGATATTTTCTAGGTTTATGTATGGGGGTTCTTTTTTTCTATGCTCTCCCTGAAAAATTTTACCCACTTCTCTAGCTTCATCTGCCACTAGTGTCTTCAGATCTCTCCCTCGAACTGCAAGCCCTCTCTTGATCTCCTGAGCCTGAGTCCCGGCTCCTGGAAGTCTAGGACACAGATTGCAGAGGCTCATGGATCACGGTCAAGAGTCATCTGGGTTAAGATCTCGGAGGAGGAGTGCTGTGTTCTAGCCGTGGTGCTGCTGATTAAGCCACGGTAGAGAGAAAATCTGCAAAGCTAGGAAGCTGCACTAACAAACTTTCTAGTGGTGAAATGACGTAAAGGTGGTAATACTTCCCAATTAGTTTCTATAATGGAAAGCGGTAAAATTAAAATGAATTAATTATTTCTGTTTTTACTAATTGAATTGACTACCCCCATTAATCTGTATGAGAGTGGTTTTACTTGCACTCTTTCCCTTCAAAGTGAATTTCATATTTTCTTTTAATATTTATATTTAGGACAGAAACCAAGATGGCGGCATAGGTAAACACCGGAGATTGCTGCCTCACACAACCACTTCAAAAACACAACTAAAAGACATAACGGACATCATCCAGAACCACAGGAAGGCTGGCTGAGTGGAATTTCTACAACTAGAAGGAAAGAGAAAAGCATACCGAGACTCAGAGGAGGTGCGGTGCAGAAGTAAAATACAAAGGTGCGGAGGTGCATGCGGAGAGGGCTGGCGGCTGAGGACACGATTGTCTTTTTCAATCGGGAGGGAGTCTCAGGCTCTGAGCTCCAGTTCCGGGTGAGTCTCTGGGGACCCAGACTCATA
>NW_005356870.1:6106138-6114301 GCF_000412655.1 Myotis brandtii | reverse complement strand
GGAACTGGGTGGAGGGGAGTTATGGTGGGAAAAAAGAGGAACCAATGTAATAATCTGAACAATAAAGATTTAATTAAAAAAAAAGATTTATATTTAAAATGTTGTACCTAAAAAACTTATGAAAAATAACTAAGCTAAGGACATTGTGTCCCAACATTAAAATGATGTACAAACTCCAAATTAAAAGATAACTCTTACATTCCAAAAACTCTAATAGTATTTTATCTGATTAAATTCAGGTCATTGTAAAAGTTCAATATAGAATATTTTCTATAGCAAATTGTACTTTTATTTTATGATTAGTTCAATTTGTTTTCATCCATTTTAAATGTCTGTTCTAGCATCTTCAGATATATTTATAGATGTTAATAATCCTGACAACCTATGGAAATAAATTTCAGGAGGATTATAATGTGTTGTAAAGGATCTTTTCCCCCTCTCTATATAAGATTTGTCACTGTCACATCCTCACATTACTACCCCAAAATCCATGAGGCAAGGGAAAAGAATCACAATTCACTGTCTTCACCAGGAGATAAAAATTTTCTGACATAGTTAGCACCTGTCTTTGTTATACTTTCTTCTCCCTATGATTCTCCCTTTGGTGGAACAGAAGTTTGGTACCAACTGTACATCATAATGCTTCAGAGTATGAACTCTGCAATCTGAGAGTCTGGTTCAAACTCAACTCACACTTATCAGTCGAGTGATCTTGCTTTGGACAAGTTATTTAACATATCTGAGCCATCGTGTACGTACCTTTAAAATGAGAATGATCATGTGCTCTTGTGAGAATTCAATGAAATAATATGTGTAAAGTATCAAGCACAAGGCCTGGCACATGTAAGTCTGAAATAAATGGTAGCCATTATGATTATTGCTCTTATTTTTGTACCCGGGAACCAATAATCATTATCAGAGGTAAAGGCGGCAACAACTGTTCCAAGTACCCTTTCTTGTACAGAAACGTGCAACTTTGGAGTTGGTCCAGATCATTCAAACTGCCCCTGCGAGTCCTGCCCACTTCAAAGGTAGCCTAGTTCTGCCTGATTCATAAGGAGTTCAGTCATTCCACAGGTATTATTGAGGCCCATTTTGTTCCAGGTACTAGGTGAGGTCCTGAGGGTGCAGGAGTCAACAAGCAGATGGTTCTGAAATTTGACTGATGACTCTTTTTTAAAAAATATATTTTATTGATTTTTTACAGAGAGGAAGGGAGAGGGATAGAGAGTCAGAAACATCGATGGGAGAGAAACATCCATCAGCTGCCTCCTGCACACCCCCCACTGGGGATTTGCCCGCAACCAAGGTACATGCCCTTGACTGGAATCGAACCCAGGACCCCTCAGTCCGCAGGCCAATGCTCTATCCACTGAGCCAAACCAGTTAGGGCTGACTGATGACTCTTGCTTCTAACCATGATGGAGTAACTGGGACCAAGCTAGTGCTAGTACTGCAAACAACTAGAAATCGAGTCAAAATACATGAGCCAACTGTTTTCAGACATTGACCAGTAGGCAGTGCAGCAGAGTGATGCCTGAGAGAAAGGAAACAGTGACCACAATGACTGCCCAGCTCTCTGCCTGGAAGCCTATGTGGGATTGTGCCGCAGGGAAGGGGTACTGGGTGGAGCACCATGGTCATGTTGAGCCGGAGAGATGAGGGCCAGTGCTCAAGGAAGCTGAGGCCGCTGAAGTTTGCTAAGAGCTGGAGAAGAGGGAGCTATGCAGAGAAAGAGCGTTAGGAATTTGCAAATGGATCCTTGAGAGTCTTTAGCTGAATACAGAGCTGCACATGAATAGAGTGAGACTCTAGGAAGGTGGTCAAAAACACTAGGGAAGTAACAGCAAGTAGGGAGTTAAAAGCTGAACAAATACCCGAGTTTCCACAGAACTGAGAGATGTGTGAATTCTAACCAGCCAGGGCGGGAATGCCTGGTTGAGGATCTGAGCATGCAAAAGAGACACCAGAAAGGTCACATTTACCAGGTAGTAGTAGGGCTAAACTTTTCGTGAACTAAGACTATTCTAACAAAGCCTAAATATAAGCCTCAAAAACATCAAGTTGATTCACAGGTAAATTATCTTTCTGACAATAGAATACTAAATAAAGGAATAATTCACCATGCCCAGTATCCAATAAATGATTTGAAGAAGCAGGAATATAAAATCCATACCCATCAGAAAAATCAATGACTAGAAATAGATCCAAGATTAGTAAACAAGGACTTTAAAAGAGCTATTATAAATCTGGTCAAGGATTTAAAGAAAAGCACAAAAATGCAACTAAATAAGGCAATGGAGGAGATAAAATGGAATACTAAAAAGTACTTAGTACAAAATAAAGAAGAAGGGGAAAAAATGAAACAAAGCACAGATGGAGCAAATGAGAACCAAATATTTAGTTGGTAGTATCAAACCATAAAAAATGTAAAATTACATTAAATGTAAAACGGACAACTTCCAGTTGAAAGGCATAGATTGCTAGACTGGCTAATAAAAGTAGAACCAATTCTAAGCTGTCTATAGAAACTCATCCTATATAATAAAAGGGTAATATGCAAATTGACCCTAATGGCAGAACGACCACTGGACCAGTCACTATAAGGCGCACTGACCACCTCTTGGTTCCTTTCCCTGGCCTGCAGGCTCCGATTGCCTGATGGCCACCTGTGGTGGGGGTGGGGACCAGTGAGTGGGAGGGAACAGCCGACCTCTCGGTCCCTTCTCCCGGCCGTCAGGCACCAATCACCCGATGGTGAATGGGGAACCAGGGGTGGGTGGTGGCAGGGGGTGGGGCTGGCTGCAGGCAGCTGGGGAAGATGGCCCTGATTGCAGGCCAGGCCTAGAGACCGTACCCGAGCACAAATTTCATGCGCCGGGCCTCCAGTTTTAAATATAAAGACTCAGATAGGTTATAAGTAACCAGTTAGAAAAAGAGTTACCACACACCTACTAATCATAAGAAAGCTGGGTATTAACTATGACTATACTAACATCAAAAATATATATGGGGCTTCTGCTGAATTATCTTTTGACACATCTGACTCACAAATCCTTGAGAGGTATTTAAGTGAGACTCAGGTCTGATGGCCTATTGGTTATACTCTAATAGAAATTAAATTTCTTCTTCAGGACATAGTCATTTATATAGTTTCAGTAAACTGTGACTTTTTAGATGGCATCATGTGAAAAAGCAAGGCAACTGCAAAAGATTTAAAAAACAAACAAAACACAAGCAGCTGCAGCCCAGTTACAGAACAAAAGCAAAGAGGAAATCACATCTGCTCTGGAATTCCATGTTGAAGAACAATCCTGAGTGGAGAAGAACAGGTGGTGCTGCAGAAGTGATTCATTAGCGCTCAGCATCTGTGGACTGCTCTCCAGAGCCACTCTCCTCTCTGCTATGTAATTAAATAGGAGGGGGGTGCCCACGCAGAGAGAGACCTACAGAATATTTTATAACTCGGGCCTTTCGCCAAAGTCAAAATAGCACTTGGGGATGGCTGCAAGCTGCACATGAAAACCTCCCAATTCAACCAAACCATGAAATGGCTATTCTTGTCCCCTCAGAACCTCAGCTACTGAGTAGAGGGTAACATATAAACAGAGGCAACGTTGTGCAGGCTCATTTCGTGGACCCCTCCCAGAAAGACCAGCATGCCAAGTAAATGGAAGACCTTCATCTGGAAGAGATTGCCAGTAGCAGTTTTCAAAGATTAATGGGTACAAATATATGTTCCTATATTTAAGAATAGGAATAGGAAATTAAATTAGATTTATAGAAAAAGAGCACATTTGATAACAAAGTGATCTTATATATGACATCTTTAGGCGACAAAAGATGAACCACAGTGGATAGAAAGTAAGTTTTCGGCTATCAGAATAAACAAAATATCTAACAAGTTAAAAAATATCCCCGGCCTGGCTGGCATGTCACAGTGGCTGAGCGGCCACCTATGAACCAGGTGAAGCACTGTTACTGTGACTTGCAGGGACAAGACCTTCTCTTGATTTTCTTCACACCTCCTCATAATAACGTTCCATCTCTGCCACAGGAATGTTTACCTTCACCCAATGTGAAAGCTCTTCCCTTTTATTTACCACTCTTCTGAAACTGACTGGGAAACACAAGTTTCTTTGGTCCATGCTAGAAACTCCAGTTTTAAAAAATCAAATGCCATAATACTTGCATGTTCTGCAATTTTTCTCTGCAACAGTAGCACCAAGAAGGTCTTCACCTATGTATATAGTGTGGCCCCAAATATTCTAAATGAGTAAACTGTTGGAATTATGTGTTTACCTTGTGCTACTTAGAACATTTTCATCCTGATGGATGATTCACTTGATATGGCTAAAATGATTGTTCTTTGTATTTCCTTTTATGATAAATTTCAACTACTTACTCTCTGAGTGAATGATGTGTAGAAGTGATTGGCAGATATAACAGACCTCACCATGGCAACTCTCCATAAGAAAAATTGATGGCTGAGCAAACTGAAGATTTGTGTTAAGAGAATAATAACCTCAGGCTGTTCTTCCGGGTCCTGTAAATTACTCAGGGTTTCAGAGGAAGGATAATGAATCAAAGATTTTATTAGTTCAGAAGGGCTCCCCCACAGAATATGTATTTATCACTTCAATTTGTTCTTTGTCACATAGTTTAGCATAATCAATTTTTTTTTCCTGTGGGTGGATTTGAGTCAATATCTCTGACCATATATGAACTTGGTCAGTACTAGATTCTAGCCAACACACCATCTGGTCAAACACCCTCTTTTCAAAGTGTTTCCCCTACAAGACCAGCTACATAATTCGAGGTTAATAATATGTGGGACCATCTGTTGAAAATTATTAAGAATTTCAAGACAAGGACAGCAGAGCTTTAAACCAAACCATGGCCCTTCAGCACAGCTGCACAGTCCCACACCCACGAAGGCAGCCAGCTCCCAGCTCCTTGCCCTCTCCTTCCTTCATTGAGGCTGATGTTTTCTCTCCTGCTCATTGAAGAGCGTGAAAGTCATTAGAACCTTCTCCAAGTAGTAGAATCTTACTTAAGTCCTTATACTTAAGGACTGTCATTAACCAGCTACCAGAGACAGTCGGATCAAAATCCAAATAAACTCTTGGGTTTGCATTAACGTCTGATCAGATCCTGATTTACTCTCTATTCTTAAAACTAAAAATAAAATTTACTAGCAAGCATCTTTTTCACTGCATCTGAAATAATTCAGTGTTTCATGCTTGCTAGTTTCTCCAGATTCTCAGGGAATACTTAATCTTTAGTTGGTAAATCATTGCCCACATTAATATTAAAGGAAGCTTCCATATATAAAGCTAATCTGGAATGGTGGCTGGATAGACACTGGTGAAAGCCGACAGAGAGAAAGAGAAACGTGTGGTAAGATTGGTGACTAAAGAGACTTGCTGGGACCAGAGATTGCAGCGAGAGAAAACTCGTTCAGCGACAGTTCACTTCATGTCAGCACAGGAGGGATAAATAAGGATTAGTTAGAGACACCTGGTGGATTAGCGGTAAGACATCTGCATGAAAACACAGACATATAGCTAGTAAGCCTGAGACCTAAGATCCCATGCATAACCACTTCTCCCAGCAACTGGAGAGCCTGGCCACCACATCAGAGAGCAGCGTCCCTTCCCCAGTGGAGGTGTTTGGGTAAAAGTAGTCACTCATGCAGGACTCTTCCCAAAAGAATCACAATACCATGAGGGCACCAAACCAGAGGCAGCAGCAAGGTATGGCAATGACGGGGACAAGAGCCAGAGAAGCTCATTCTGGAATATACATAAGAACAACCCTGAAAAGTCTCGGGAAGAGTTGGGGGGATTCTTCAGAGTGGCTATTACTGGCCATCAGTCAATTTGACACTAAACAGGAAACGTAACTGTATTATAGAGGCAGGCTGATGAGGTTCGTTGGAAAACAAAACATTATGTAATGATCAAAATCCTTTCCACCTGACTATGGCTGTGGGCACCTGACTCACGCTTGGCCAGTCACAGTGGGCCACACCTCCCTGTGACTAGTACAGGTACGAGCACATAACTAAGACCAAGACAATTAGAATATGTCCTTAAACTTGTTTGAGTCTGGATCCAAATAAACAGTAAGAAAACGTTTATAATATAACTAGAGGCCTGGTGCAGGAATTTGTGCATGGGTGGGGTCCCTTGGGTTGGCCTGCGGAGATTGGACCCCAGCTCGCGTCCCCAGCCCTGCAGCCCCACCTGGCACCCCACCTTAGCCTGGCACCCCCCCTCACCTGCTCCACCATCCCGCCTGCGGGGTGATGATCGGGGCCGGGCCCCCCACCTGGCTCCCTCAGTGCCTGGGAGCCAAGCGAAGACATGCCCCCTGCCGCTGCTGCTGCTGGTTGCTGTCTGCGGGGCGATCAGCAGAGTGATTGGGCCCCCTCTTTCAGCCGCCATGACCTGGTGCTGCCATCGTGCTGTGGTCCTGCTCTCATTGGGGCCCATCTGCCGGCAGTGCCTCCATTAACCCCCACCCACTGCCAGCGCTGTCTCACCGATGCCCACCATGTTCTGTGCCGCCCCCTGAGGGTCAGCACACGTCATAGCAAGCAGTCGAACGACTGCCTGAGGGGACAATTTGCATATCAGGCTTTTATTTTATAGGCTTGGGGACATCTAAATGCTGACTGGCTACTTAATAATAATATTAGGGAATGACAATATTCTGGGTGTGATGATAGTATTGTCCTTATCCTCTAGATGTACATACTGAAATACTTATGGGTGAAATGATTTGAAATCTGATATTTGAATCAAAATAGTAAAAGTAATTCAAGGGGAAAAGGATAGATGAAACAAAATCATCCATGTTGAAGCAGGACGTTTGATACATTTCATTGGAGGTGGTTACACTATTCTATTCAATTTTTTTCCATAATTATAAAAGAAAAGAAATTCCTGATGTTTTATCTACTGAAGCTGGGGGAGAAATTTTCTGTTTCCTCTTAGATCATGGACTGCAGGCAGCCCTCTTCTCCATTGGTGGAGAAAGCCCATCTGTAGTAAGTGACCTATCATCCTCCAGGGGAGATTGGGACAATGGGTGGAGAATGAGAGAAAAGGTGTTGAGATAAAGGTGGTTTTGAAGGATTTTATTTCTACACACGAAGAGGTGGTCACAAATGAAGCTGATCCCATGTGATCCCTTTGCTTAAAATATCCATTTGTACCAGAACTGTATATATCCATGCATAGAATACAATACTAAATATATATATACTAGAGGCCCGGTGCACAAAAATTTGTGCACTTGGGGGGCGGGGGAGGGGGGTCTCCCAGCCCAGCCTGTGCCCTCTCGCAGTCTGGGACCCCTCGGGAGATAACGACCTGCTGGCTTAGGCCTGCTCCCGGGTGGCAGAGGGCAGGCCCAATCCCTAAGTGCAGCCCCTGGTCAGGCTCACAGCAGGGCCGATTGGGGAGTTGGGGCGCCGCCCCGTCATGCACAGAGCAGGGCGGATCGGGAGGTTGCAATGCCACCCTCAGTCACGCTCAGGGTAGGGCCGATTGGGGGGTTGGGGCACCGCCCCCTGTCACACACAGAGCAGGGCCAATGGGGAGGTTATGGCTCTACCCTGTCACACACAGAGCAAGGCCCGTGGAGGGGGGTTGGGGCGCTGCACCCTGTCACACTCAGGGCAGGGCCAATGGGGAGGTTATGGCTCTACCCTGTCACACACAGAGCAAGGCCCGTGGAGGGGGGTTGGGGCGCCACCCTCTATCACCCACAGAGCAGGGCCGATCAGGGGGTTGGGGCGCCACCACTGTCACACTCGGGGCAGGGCCGATGGAGAGGTTATGGCTCTACCATGTCACACACAGAGCAGGGCCGATCAGGGGGTTGGGGCGCCACCACTGTCACACTCGGGGCAGGGCCGATGGAGAGGTTATGGCTCTACCATGTCACACACAGAGCAGGGCCGATCAGGGGGTTGGGGCGCCACCACTGTCACACTCGGGGCAGGGCCGATGGAGAGGTTATGGCTCTACCATGTCACACACAGAGCAGGGCCGATCAGGGGGTTGGTGTGCTGCACCCTATCAAATGCAGAGGTGCAGGGCAATCAGGGGATTGGGGAGCTCCCCCCTATCAGGCACAGAGCAGGGCAGATAG
>NW_005356870.1:6083095-6105384 GCF_000412655.1 Myotis brandtii | reverse complement strand
TGCTCGCTTCAGTGCCAGGCTGCCGGCAGCCATCTTGGCTGACAGTTAATTTGCATATACTCACTGATTAGCCAATGAAAAGGGTAGCGGTTGTACGCCAATTACCATGTTTCTCTTTTATTAGTGTAGATTATACTTAATATGTTGAGTTTATTTTTTTATTTTTTTTAAATATATTTTTTATTGACTTTTTACAGAGAGGAAGGGGGAGGGATAGAGAGTTAGAAACATCGATGAGAGAGAAACATCGATCAGCTGCCTCCTGCACACTCCCCACTGGGGATGTGCCCACAACCAAGGTACATGCCCTTGACCGGAATCGAACCTGGGACCCTTGAGTCCACAGGCCGATGCTCTATCCACTGAGCCAAACCGGGTAGGGCGAATAATATGTTGAGTTTATATCTATATAATAAAAGCCTAGGTGGTCCTCGTGCCCTTGCACAGCACCCTCACATCATCACAAGATGGCCACCACAAGATGACCAGTAGGGGAGGGAAGTTGTGGGCGAACAGGCCTGCAGGGGAGTGCAGCTGGGAGTGACCAGGCCTGCAGGGGAGGGCAGTTGGGGGCGACCAGGCTGGCAGGGGAGGGCAGTTGGGGGTGACAGGTCAGCAGGGGAGGGCAGTTGGGGGTAAGATCAGACCAGCAGGGGAGGGCAGTTGGGGGTAAGATCAGACCAGCAGGGGAGGGCAGTTGGGGGTAAGATCAGACCAGCAGGGGAGGGCAGTTGGGGGTAAGATCAGACCAGCAGGGGAGGGCAGTTGGGGGTAAGATCAGACCAGCAGGGGAGGGCAGTTGGGGGTAAGATCAGACCAGCAGGGGAGGGCAGTTGGGGGTAAGATCAGACCAGCAGGGGAGGGCAGTTGGGGGTAAGATCAGACCAGCAGGGGAGGGCAGTTGGGGGTAAGATCAGACCAGCAGGGGAGGGCAGTTGGGGGTAAGATCAGACCAGCAGGGGAGGGCAGTTGGGGGTAAGATCAGACCAGCAGGGGAGGGCAGTTGGGGGTAAGATCAGACCAGCAGGGGAGGGCAGTTGGGGGTAAGATCAGACCAGCAGGGGAGGGCAGTTGGGGGTAAGATCAGACCAGCAGGGGAGGGCAGTTGGGGGTAAGATCAGACCAGCAGGGGAGGGCAGTTGGGGGTAAGATCAGACCAGCAGGGGAGGGCAGTTGGGGGTAAGATCAGACCAGCAGGGGAGGGCAGTTGGGAGCGATCGGGCCGGCAGGGGAAAGCAGTTGGGGGCCATCGGGCTGGCAGGGGAGGGCAGTTGGGGGCAATTGGGCTGGCAGGGGAGCAGATAGGCATCAATCAGGCTGGTAGGGAAGCGGTTAGGGGACAATCAGGCTGGCAGGCAGAAGTGGTTAGGGGCAATCAGGCAGGCAGGCAGGCGAGCAGTTAGGAGCCAGCAGTCCCGGATTGTGAGAGGGATCCCAGATTGGAGAGGGTGCAGGCTGGGCTGAGAGATACCCCCCTCCCATGTACAAATTTCGTGCACCGGGCCTCTAGTACATATATAAAATACTGTGTTTAAATCTTTAGTCTGTCTGGACTTTATTTTAGAACATGATGAGAAGTATGTAATTTTTTGTACCAAAAGAATTATCCCAGCACCATTTATTGACTAAGTTACAATTTTCTCACCAATTGGATATGCCACTTTCATCAAATCCCAAATACTCAGATCTATATGATCTATGTTTTTTTGGTCTGTATGTTTTGGCACATGTTTCACACTGTTTATTATGCTAGATGGTGTAATACAAAATCTGAAAGTTCCCTCTTGTAAAAGTTATTCTCATTTTTTAGTATTTAAATGCCATACTGCTATTTTATTATTTCAGATAAAATTTAGGATACACTTATCAGCTTTTTAAAAATTCAATTGAGCTTTAGATTGTACTTATAGTACATTTATATATTGTTTGGGGGGATTTTAAGGACCTTGAATAGTTTAATAAGATTTCTGAAAATTACATAGTTTCTATATAGGCCTAGATAAGAGAATTCAAAATGCATAACATTTCCGTTTTTGGGAAAAACTGTGACATTTTAAGATACTGAGTTTTTAATTTGATGCATTTACTATATTGTTTGTATGAGGTTGTCCTTTATTTCAAATAGCATGGGTAATGCAGAGTCTTCACACCAATATAACTTTATTTCACAATCAGTCTTTGTCAGTATTTATTCCTAATGCATGTTTAAGTTTCTGAGAAGTTTTATCAAGGCCAGGTCCCATATTTATCATTTGATTCAAGGCTGAATTCCAAGAGAAGGCAAGGATGCAAGTTTGGGAATTAGGCTCCCCCTGCTGGTGGGCTCAGCACCTTATCATGCATCTTACTCTCAGTCTTTTGAAATCCAATTGTTTTACAGCATCTTGGACCTAAGAGATTGGTGTTTGCTAGATGGCCCACATGTATAAGATTAATTGATATAAAATTTAAAAGACAATATACTTAATTCTGAAATGCACAAACCAGTAACTAAGAAAGTGAAGAGATCACTATAATTTGAAGACAGTGGTGCGCTGGTTAATGTTTAACAGTCAGCTCTCTGAAAAGCACTGATCTGTAGTATCTGCTAATTTTTGTGGTAAAAGTACAGTGATGGCGAACCTTTTGAGCTCGGCGTGTCAGCATTTTGAAAAACCCTAACTTAACTCTGGTGCCGTGTCACATATAGGAATTTTTTGATATTTGCAACCATAGTAAAACAAAGACTTACATTTTTTATATTTATTTTATATATTTAAATGCCATCTAACAAAGAAAAATCAACCAAAAAAATGAGTTCACGTGTCACCTCTGACACGCGTGTCATAGGTTCGCCATCACTGTATAAGTACTTCCACTATGGCTCATTTCAAGTTAATGATATGATCTCACTGAGTGTGGCGTTGGGAAGAGATGCTCATAATTGGCTCTAATAAGCCAGCTCCAGTACATCCTTGGTTGAGGATGTGGGAAGGCTTGAGCTGGATTTCATTCTACATAGGATATGTGAGAGGCAATAGTGCATAGATAACCCGTCCCAAAACCAAAACAATAACAACAAAACAACAACAAAGTGCTTTAAAGTTAGACAGATTCAAGTTTAAATTCCGTTCCCTTTCTTTCTAGCTTTGAGCAACATGTTTTTTTAAATTTAAGTGTTCTTGTTTCTAAAATAAGTTGATAATACTTACCTTGCAAAATTATTGTAAAAATTAAATCATATAATGAATACAAATTATCTCAACAGAACATGCATTTCTAATAAATGGCAAGTTAACTATCCATCTATTTATATAAAAGGCTAATATGCTAAGTGTCCCTCTGCCCATCCAACTGGTTGCTATGATGCGCACTGACCACAAGGGGGCAGATGCTCAACACAGGAGCTGCGAAGCTGCAGTGACTTAGCAGCGGCAGTTCTTGGGTGACGCACCCCGAAACTAGAGAGGAGGGAGATTGATTCCTCACAGGCCACGTGATTCCACCTTTGGCCATGGGTTATGTTGTTGCTAGGGCACTGTCGGCCCCGAATCTGGTTTACTGCACACTTGCATTTGCATTCCACACCCTGTATGACAGCAACTTTGCAGAGTGCCCTCTTGCACTCCAGGACCCCTCGGGGGATGTCAGAGATCCAGTTTCAGCCCGATCCCCACAGGCCAGGTTAAGGGACCCCACCTGCTAGAGCGACCCTGCTCACTACACAGATGCTGGTGAGGCCCAGCGGGAGGTTGGCTCCAGGGCATGTCTGGCCCATCTCGCCCATTCCCACCCCTGCCGGCCACCTTCTAATTAATTTCCTTTCAATGTGCATGAATTTGTGCACTGGGTCACTAGTATACACATAAAGGAAGAAAGACCATCTGGACTAGAATACAGGATAACCAGACACAGAGGTTTGTCATGTTTTATTTGCTTATTTTGTTCTTTAGATTCTGCATATAAGTGAAAACATATGGTATTAAACTCATAGATACAGGAAACAAACTGGTGGTTGCCAGAGGGGAGGAGGATTGGGGGTTGGGATTAAGAAATACAGATTGGTAGTTACAATATAGTCAGTACAGGGAATATAGTCAATAATATTGTAATAACTAAGTATGGTGCCTGGTGGGTACTCAAAATATTGGGGGTGGAGTGTCACATTGTAAATTATATAATTGTCTAACCACTATGTATTACACCTGAAACTAATATAAAATAATATTGAATGTCAATTGTAATTGAAAAATAAGGTAAAAAATAAAGATGTTTTTCACATACTTAAACTGGGGCTGCTACACTGAACAGGCATGTCCTCTGATGTCCGAGTTTCTAGTCTAGGTAGAGTGGTCAAAACCAAAAGAGTGGTTTTGGTTTTCTGCATAAGGAGCAAGATAAGGGGCAATTGTCAAATAATGGAGAACATATATTCTAGGGATGTCTGGTCCTGGCCCAATGACAAAAGAATCAAGATATACCTCCTCTTTGTCTCATGCTGCTGGGATGGATTTCGGTAGGGGAGGAGTCTTTTGAAGGTTCTCACTGTATGTAGACCTGTTGGCTCCAACTTTCCACCTGACAAAGACCCAAGGCTTCCCTCGTCTCCTGTCTGTAGGTACTATGAGATGCCCTGAGGACCGAGGAGAAGCAGACCACTGGGTTACTGAGATGAGCAACCAGCCCTGCAGCCAGAGCATCACCACTCAAGCTTGCCACTGTTTTCAGCTCTAGCATCACTTCTGAATTTAAAAGTAAAGTCATACTTTACCCAGCATTCCTAGGTGTTTTAGGGGGAAGACTATCAGATTACCTACTCCACAAGTAGTATGGACTCATCATAGCTGTCAAATAGGTCCCTTTGCCCTCCAGTCCTATATGCCAACCATTCCCCAATTCTACCAACTAAACTCCCCATTTCAAGCCACTCTCAAATCCTTGTCCTCCCACTCAACTCCCAAACTCCCCCAAATCTTCAACCTAGTCCCCCCCAATCCTATCTAAGTCCCTTTAGCCAAAACAACAAGCACTCACCCTGAATAAAACTCACAATTCAAATACCCTTGGTGTGACAAAGTCCACAATAGTAAGTGCTTTTTTTTAAGTTGAAGAATAAAAGCAGAATAAACAAGCCATAATCCTCACAAAAGTCTTTTAAATGGCTTAAAAAATTCATTTACATATGATTTTGTTTAAACCCTCCCATACTGTTTCCAATATTTTTAAAAAACAAAAACAAACCTAAAAGCTTCAGTAATTAAGAACAAAAACAACACCCCCAAATCTCATTGCAAAGGAGAGAGAGGGAAAAAAAAGATGTCTTACTATTTTCCAATTGTGAAAATTTCTGTGATGGTGAATTTTATGTGTCAATTTGGTTAGGCTATAGTTCCCATTTGTTTTGTCCAACACCAGTATAGATGTTGCTGCGAAGGTGTTACTTAGATGTGATTAACATTTAAATCAATAGACCTCTATAACATTGAGGTCATCCAATCAGTTGAAGGTTTTAAGAGCAGAAACTGAGATTTCCCAAAATGGAAGGAATTCTCCTCAAGACTGCACTATGGAAAACTTGTGTTTCACTCTGCTGGCCTTCAGAATTTGGACTCAAGACCACAACATCAAACCTTGCCTTCATTTCAAACCTGCTAGCCTGCCCTACAGAGTTCTGACTTGCCAGCCCCCACTATCATGTGAGACAATTTCTTAAATCAATTCTCTCTCTGGTAGATTTGTACTCTTAGACAGCGATTAGGAGTGACTATAAAGGTGTATCATCGGGGACTGGGAAGTTTTATTGCTAGTTGGTGAATTCTAAAACTCTTCTTGGTTTATTGCATGGTGATGAAAATGCCATGATGCTTGAGGTTATTAATTACCCATTTGAATCCGATTGTGCTGTTTAAGGACAAAGATAAAATCTGGGTGCATGTTTTCTCTTTAACTGAAAATTATCAGCTCGCAAAATGCACCTGCTGTAAAAGTGTCTGTGATTCTAAGAACTACTACAGTATTTGACTCAGGACAAAGCCTAGGTAGTAATCAGAAAGTTAGAGATTAAGAAAAATGGAATTATGATGTTACATATGTATCCTGTCAAAGACCCTCATGTGGTGGTCTGTGCTGTGGCATGTTGGAAATGAATCCCCAAAAATGGTGAGCCTTGCTGGACCCCCACAGAAAAATAAACTGTGGGTGACTTTGCATGTATGCAAGAGTGCTTCTATAGTATAGCACAAATTTGTTGATGCCTTAATCAAAATGAGCATGAGATGACCTTAAAGGGCCAGAGCATGTTTCAGTGTACCCAGGCTTTTCCACTGGCAGCCTTTGTACAATGCCTACAATTCAAAATGCTGTGACAGCTATTTCATTGTGAGGCTGCTGTTTCTTGTCATGTTGATCATTATACATAACTAGAGGCCTGGTGCACGAAATTCATGCATGGGGGGGGGTGGTGGTCCCCTCAGCCCAGTCTGCACACTCTCCAATCCGGGACCCCTCAAGGGAACCGGCAGTCGGACATCCCTCTCACAATCCTGGACCGCTGGCTCAATTGCTCACCTGCCTGCCTGCGTGCCTGGTTGCCCCTAACTGCCCCCCCCCTTGCCAGCCTGATCGCCCCTAAGTTGCCCCCAACTGCCCCTCTGCCAGCCTGGTCATCCCCAACTGCCCCCCTGCCAGCCTGGTCACCCCCAACTGCTCCCCCTGCTGGCTTGGTTGCTCCTCACTGCCCCCCCTGCCAGCCTAATCACCCCCAACTGCCCCCACTGCCGGCCAGGTCGCCCCACGCAGCCTGCTGTTCAGTTGTTTGGTCGTCCCTCACTAACCCCCCTGCCGGCCTGGTCATAGGCAGCCATCTTGTGAGGGTCTGAGGGTTAATTTGCATATTACCTCTTTATTATATGAGAGTCTCAAAAATTCTTACTGTGTTTACTCCTTAATTTCCTTCCAATGAAGCTGGTGGCAGTTTCCCTGAGTTCTCCTGGGTGGTTTCCAAAACAGGAGACCAGGTCCTCCTCTCTGTTGCTGAAAACTAAGAGTCCTTATCAAGCTAAAGAGGTCATTAAAGTATCTTTAAAATTACAAGTGGTCACTGTAGTGACGAAGCCACTGTGAAGAGGTCATATGTAGCATTCAAGAGTGTATCTTTCTTTCTTATTGTTAAGCTGCTGCATTCAATGTTAGAGGGAGACACATGGACTGGTTGCCTCTGTCAAGTGCCCAGCCAGGGCTGGGATTAAGCCTGCAATGGAGGTACGTTCAATTCCCAATGGAGGAATCGAACCTGGCACCCTTCAGTCCAAGGGCCGACACTGTCCACCCAGCCAAACCGGCTAGGGTGAGAATGTATTTTTAACATACCCCTTGTGTCATCGCCCGTGACACAAACGTCACATCAATAATTAGAGATCCAACCAAGTAGAAGATAGGGTTTTATTTTTTAAAAGAAGATATTTTTTTTACTGGAAAAAAAAATCTAAAAAAATGTTTAGAGGGGAAGTTTCAGAAAACACAGGGAAAAGGCTCTTTAAGGAAAAAAGTTTATTTGTATGTTTTTATTGTTTGTTTTAATTGGAGACTCAGCTTGGTAGTTTTTTTTTTTTTTTAAAGCATTTAGCAAATTTTGCCTTGGGGTTTTGGGATGCTATTTTTGTGGCTTTTTATTTGAAAACGTTGTTTATTTGTTTAGAAACTGAGGCTAGAGGACTTTACACAAAATCAAGTTTCTTAAAAGGCTCTCTCTCTCTCTCTCTTTTTTTTTTCCTACTCCAGGTCCAGAAATGTGGTGAAAGATTTCTATTAAAAACTTTTTTTTTTTAACTTTGGGACTTTAATTACTTAGTTTGTTTTTAATTGGAAACTAAAGTGGGGGATATGATTTTTTAAAAGCCATGTCTAAATTTTGCAGCAGTCTTTCTCTGCTATTTTTATTTTTCTCTATGTCCAAAGATTTTAGTTTTCTTAGGTTTTATCTGTTTCTTTGTTTTATATTGGGAACTGTGGCATGGGAGCTTGAAACATTATCACATATTGGAAAACTTTTAAAAGACACTTAAAATTGTACAACCAGCTTTAGGCTGTATATTTCTGCATTTTTATTTCACTTTAAAGCTTTTCTCATGTTGTGTATTTATACCACATAGTATTTCAGTGTGAGTAGTGGTTAAGTTCATTCATTCTTTATTTTATTCAACACATACTGAACTCCTCCTCTTTGCCAGGCAGTCCTCTGCGCTTTGGGGTGCAGCAGGGAACAAGTCCCTGGACTCAGGTGGCCAGGATATTCTGTTTAGGGGAAGAGCAGGACGTGTGTTTGGGCAGTATGACTGAGGGACGAAGGGCTTGAGAGTCAGATCCTTATGAAGCTGGTGTTGGTGAAATGGGAAATGGGGGTGTTGGTTGTGGAGTTGCGGGGAGGGGCAACCACCAGGAAGAATGGGCTAGAAATCAGAAACTAAGGGATAAAGGATGGAGGCTGGGTTTGGGTCATTGGATTGGAAACTGATAAGATCAGAGTTTTACTGAATGTCATCCAGTGGGTGATGTGGTACAATGCACCCCAATTTTTACAGGTAGTTTGTCTTCTTAGTACTGACTTGACAATCTGAAAAGGATCCCACTATAAACATGTAGAAATGTCCCTCCCCTCCATAATACACACATATATACAGTTGTCCTGTCCATCAGCGGAACGCACAAATGAAGAGTTAGCATCACATAGCAGGACAGCTCATTCAAAAAGGACTTTAATAGTTTACTCTGGCTTGGCCGACACGATTCAGTGGTTAAGCATCGACCTAGGAACCAGGTCATGGTTCAATTCCCAATTGGGGCACATGCCTGGGTTGTGGGCTCAATCCCCAGTTGGGGGTATGCAGGAGGCAGCCAATCAATGATTCTCCCTCGTCATTGATGTTTCTATATCTCTCTCTTTCTCTCCCTTTCTCTTTGAAATCCATAAAAAAATTTTTTTTAAAAAAGAAATGCCTAGATTCCTTTTTTTTAAAAAAGAGCTTAATCTGTACAAAATATCAGACTAGGAACTTTGAATATATAGAGAAGACTTAGCTATGGCCTCTGGTCTCAGAGTTTACACTGTGTTAGAGAGAAACACACGTGAAGATGGAACACCGGTATGCACTAGACGTAACCAGAAATTCATTTCAACACTTTAAGAGATACGGTAGAACACCTACATGCAAGATGCACTCCTGAGTAAATGGTGATGATAATAGCGCGATAGTGTCCCAGCTATTGTTCTTACCACTCACTGTTTGGTGCTTACCTTGTCCTAGGCATCATTTGAAGTGCTTTTAAGTGTAACTCAGATGCTCCCAAGTCTCTGGGTCTGTTTTCTTTAAAACGCCTTGAGCCTCCATCCCTGATAATATGCAAAGACTGACACCTTCTACAATGTGTGGGTGTTACATCCTGCTTCCTCTCCCAAGATTCCTCCTCCCTGATTGATTTTCAGTTGTATTCCTCCTCCTCCCCCGCCAGCTGTCCAACGCCGACGTGCTTTCTGCCCCTTTATCCCAATCATGAAGCTCTTCCCTTCTCCATTCCTTCAAGCATCACTCCCACACATGCATTGTAGCAACACACTTTTCTGAAAGTCAGAGGAAAAAGGAGGCATTAAGAACAGAACAGAGCACAAAACAACCTAAGAATGAATATATCACCTCTAATACTTTCTTTCCTTCTCTCCAAAGACCTCTTCCACTTATTCCTCTTTCTGAATTTTTGACTCTTCAACCATATGCCCCCCGCCCCCCCGCCGCCTTTTTTTTTCTGGACTCTTAGATATCTGGATTTCAAATACTTTACTAAGCAGAGGAAGTCAGTTCTCTTTGAATTCCACCCTTTGTCATGATCTGGCTTGTGGGGGAGGAGAAAAGCAGCTTTGCCTTTCAGACCCAAAAGACACATCAAGATATTTTCTAAACAGAAGAGCAATTCTCTCCTTAAGAAGTATTCTGTCTTGACCAATGCTCAAGTGGAAGCAATATTAAAATAGCATTCTTGCTCTCCCACACTTCACAAGCATCTACAGATACGCCTGGAACAAGAGATTATTACTCCCATTTTACAGATGAAGAAACTGGGGCCTAAGGAGATTAATGTACCCACCTCACCTCGTTTGTAAGTGACAACGTTGAAATCCATACCTATTTCTACTGACTCCGAACGCCTTTTCCACTTGACTATCTGATTTATATCTCCGTGGTGCAGAAAGCAAGGGCTACCAGCATTCAAAAAAGTGAGATGCTGACAGAAAGTAGAGGAGGGGAGATTTCCGTTGGAAGAAGAGGCATATAAGTGAGAACCAGTCTTAGACATAAAGCTATAAAGATTTGAACTCAGGGGTGGCAGTGGGTAAAGGGTTTGGGTCATTTAATGGGGGGAACAGAGAAAATTAAAAATGGCTTCACATTTCCCAGTCTGGGGGACAAGCATCATTCATTCATTTTACCAACAGGTATTGCTATGTCAGGCACTGTAGATGTCAGGCATTGTGCCAAATGCTGGGAACAAGAGCAGGAATGGGAAAGTCAGGGATGAAAATGAGGCCTCTGCAGTCAGACCCGAAGAGGTTGTAAGGAGGAGACACTGCCTTGCAATGTCCAGCAGGCAGCAGGAAATCCCAAACTCGTTGTAAGGAGGAGACACTGCCTTGCAATGTCCAGCAGCAGGAAATCCCAAACTTAGTGCCTGAAAGCTGGAGGCCCCCAGAGGACACCAGGTGGCAGCATGGGCTGGGAGTTCAAGTGAAGCAGGACCAGCTATCTAGTAAGTCTTCTGTTTAGCATCTGAATCTGACGAAAACAAAAGACCATTATTCTTAGGAGAGTACTTTTTAAATTTCAGAGGTAATATTAAATGCTAGCTTAAACCTTTATGAGCAGCCTTTCCATTTGGGGGAAGTGTGGCTTGTTTTAGTTGAAGAGTATGCGTATTAATTCATCAAAAATCTATCAGAACTATGCATATGATTACGGCAACAGCCTTCGAGCCGGACACATATTCCAAATGTTATTAAATTGCACATTACCACGTTCAGAGCTTATAAGCTAATTTCATCCCATATTGGCAGGGATGAAAATACTGTAACTGTGAGAACCCTTTGGTTAGAATACTGCTAAATGAAGTGAATGTTTTGTTACATAATTGGCACATTATATTCCTGCGTGTTTCATGTAGGTCTGTTTCTATATTTAGCAAAAGCCTTCTACCCTTGCTTTGTATCACTTCCCACCCCTCCTTCCCTGAAGTGAAGCTTACTTAATAAACCCTTTGTTCTCAGGTGGCTTCATCCTGCTCTTACAATTAGTTCTCTACCTTCTCACTTCATGTACCCACAGTCCCCATGTAACACAGCAGTGAGCTGTTATTAGGGAAGGAACCAGCATGAAAGGTCAACATCGAGCCAGCGTGATGAAGAAAGACCCCCACAAAACGGAACCAGCACCCTCATTCCTCCACGATAGAGCTTTATAGATGCTTTGGAAAGACAGAATTGGCAATTAATGCCAAATTCACACTGTGGATATGATGGCTTGTAAGCCCACGATTAGTATTTTGCTGTATAGAGTTAGTCTTACAGTTGTTTAGTCAGTGATCAATAGTTCACTCCAACTGTGAATTTAGTTCTTTTCAACGAATCTATTGTCCTCATATAATTCTAAATTGAAATTCTTCAGTATTAATCAGTGAAAAACTTAAGTAATATGATCCAACAATGTTAAAAGATATTAAAAGAAGCTTATTATGTTGTGATCAATCCACCCATGAAATCAAGTGTCTATTTCTGGTACTTGGTAGAACTCAAGGAGGCAGAAAAAGAAGGGACATCTATAACATGTGGGAGAAAAGAAAAGTAATCCAGAGAAAACATCAGACACACATGGAGGGGTAGTTCACAGAACAACTCTCAAAACCAGGAAAGGCAAGGAAAAGCTGAGGAACCATTCCAGAATAGAGACATAGCAACTAAATATGATGTATGAACCTGTACTGGATTCTGCAGTAGGAAATAATAGAAGTTATTGGGATAATTGACAAAAATAAAATAGGGACTGTACATATTGCATTGATGCTACATTTCCTGAATTTGATCACTGCACTGTGGTTGGTAAAAGAAAACCCTTGTTCCCAGGAGACAGGCAGAAATGTTTAAGGAGAAAGGAGCATGATGCCTGCAACTTATCAGATAATTCAGAAAAAAATAGAAAGAGGTGAAAAACCAAATTTCATAAAATGTTAACAAATGCTGATTCCAGGTGAAGTTAAATGGTATCTGGCAGTTCTTTGTACTGTTCTTATAACTTTTCCATACATTTACAATTACTTTAAATTTAAAAGTAACAATGATAAAACTAGTAATAATGATTTAGAGAAACTAGACCTAAAGCTTCACATTAGCTACATTTTTCTGCCTCAAATTAGCCTAGGACAGTGGCTAGTTTTGTCTAATCATCCATGAGAGCTCTAGAAAAAAAGAGTCAGGGTCTGTGTCTAATGTTTACATGAAACCTCTTTTTTAAAATTATTTACATATTCATTATCTAATATATAATTTAAATGTTTTTTCTTCACATTAAAGTTGTCAGTGCAGCATGAAGACCTTTTTTTTCTGAATCATTGAGGGTTTTTCTCACTTTCCCAGGCCCTGTCAATGGACAGTCGGGCAATATATGGATGCATGTGTGTATATTTAAATCTAGTTATACTAGTATTTCTTTATCTACTTCTCTATATTTTGAAAAACCATATGTTCAATTCTAATCCAACTCCACTAGGTTTATGGCATTTTCTCTCCTTTCTCATAGTGAGAAATGTCTCCCATGACTCTTAATAGATCTACTTATGTGATCAAACCCCCAGCAGGTAAACAATCTCTGATTGTTGTCACCACCCACACCCCCATGTGGATGCTTTCCTCGCCACATCTGGGCTCCAACCCCCGAAGGCCTGGCTGCTGCCTCTGCCTCTCTATGGCCCCTCCTGATGCTGCTACAGCTCTGCCTCCCTCCCCAGGCTGCCTCCCTCCGTACCTGGTCTGGGCTCCGACACCCCATGCCAGGCCACCTCTCTCTAAGCATGTCCTTCCCACCTTACTCAGGTTCTGACACCCCCAATGAGGACATATCCACACAGGGAGGCCCTCCTCAGCTTACTCAAGAGTGGGAGCTCATTCTTTTTTTTAGCAGACTTGCTCATTTGTGACCATTCTTTTATTTTATTTTATTGATTTTAAAGAGAGAGGAAGGGAGAGGGATAGAAACATCGATGAGAGATTCAGGTTGCCTACTGGGGATAGAGCCTGCAACACAGGCATGTGCCCTGACCGGGAATCAAACCAGGAACCTCTTGGTTCATGGGTCAACACTCAACCACTGAACCATACCAGCAGGCCTGTGGCCATCTATATATATAAAACCCTTATATACAAATAGACTGAACAGTGGAACAACCGGTCACTATGATGTGCGCTGACCACCAGGGGGCAGATGGCGGAACATGGCAGGCGTCGGCCACAGTGGGATGGTGGAGCAGGTAAGCGGGGGTGCCAGACCAAGACAGGGTGCCAGTCGTTGTCATCGGGGCGAGCCTCTGGTGGTTACTGAAAATTCTTTGCTCCTGCTGCTGTGGTCCTGCCCAGTGCTCACACCTGCTGTCGGTGCCAGCCCCGCTTGCACCCACTGCCAGCACTAGAGCCTGCTCCAATCGCCCCTGAGGACTTTTCCACCTCCCCCTGCTCCTGAGGGGCAATCAGGGCTGCGGTCCCACCCGGTGCTCACACCCGCTGCTGGCCCCAGCCCCAATTGCCCCACACTGTCAGAAAATGCGAGTGGGGCCAGCACTGTCAGTGTGTGAGAGCGGTGGCGGTGGGAGCAGGGCTGCCAACAGACAGGGCACTGGGGGCCACGGTGGGAGGGGCTGGGCAGGGGCACAGAGGATGGGCCGAGACCCGCCCCTGTGCCCACTGCAGCCTTACAGACCACAGTTCCTTTCAAGGTGTACAAATTTGTGCAGTGGGCCCCTAGTCCTATATAAAAAAGGCTAATATGCAAATTGACTGAACTGTGGAACGACCGGTCACTATGACGTACACTGACCACCAGAAGGCAGACACTCAATGCAGTGTCTGTCCCCCTGGTGGTCAGTGCACTCCCACAGGAGTAGCCCCGCTCAGCCAGAAGCCGGGCTCACAGCTGGCGAGCACAGCGGCAGTGGCGGGAGCCTCTCCCGCCTCCGTGACAGTGCTAAGGATGTCCACCTCCATAGCAGTACTAAGAATGTCCAACTGACGGCTTAGGTTCACTCCCTGGACATCTCCCGAAGGCTCCCAGACTATGAGAGGGTGCAGACCAGGCTGAGGGCCACCCCCCCTGAGTGCACGAATCTCGTGCACTGGGCCTCTAGTTCTTTATAAAATCAGTGAAAACAGAGGAAAATGAAATTTACATGGAGTAAACTCTGCCACTGACAAAACAGCAATGTGTTTATAAGCTTAAAGGAAGCAGGCTTGAAATGAATTGTTTAACTATCAAGCTAATAACCCATTAAGCTTTCAATTCTCTGTATTCAAATCATCTGACATTCACCCGAGGAGAGGGAGACAGCTTGAGATACGGAAGTCAAAACAGCAAGAATCTGCTCTTTCTCTCTGCACAAGATTATGGAATGATTCCTGAGCTTCCCCGATGACATCAAGAATTCAGAGAATGTGCCTCCAAGCCTGCTCCATTTTCATGAAGTCATCTGTTGATTCTGTTTTTATTATTGAACAAGATGTACCAGAGGTTTAGAACGGCCCAGTATTTACCTGAACTGTTGGACGCTCTCCTGGCACAGTGGTGGCAGGAGCCACATTTGTCTCTGCTCTGTGCCCTGACATTGGGGTGGCTGACGCCATCCACGTGGCTGTTTCCTGACCTCCACACCTGCCTCTTGATCTGTATCTAAACTCCCAGCTCTTCCACGGAGGCAGCTCGGCACGTGGTAAAGGAGGCGGGCGTTGGAGCCAGTCGGGCTCGGTCTGGAACGTTTAGGTGAAGTTTAGTGTTTTCATCTAGAGAACAGCATCGAAAGCTATACCTATTCTGCCAACTTTCTGTGAAGGTTGAAGCATAAATGAAGTGGGGACAATAACTTGATAACTACATCTGTGGTGGTGTTTGTTCTCTTCTGACTTTCTTAATACCCCGCCTTGTAACCAACTGCCCGAGGGAGGGAGATTAAGATTCTATAAAAGGAACACAAACCAAAACTAACAACAACAAAATGACAGATAATGCTCCGTTTCTGCCACTTAAGCTATGGTTTAGTTTAAATGAGGCAAAAACATTCAGAGCTTTAAAGAAACATTAGAGATGTAGCTGAGATGAAGCAAAGCAGAGGCCTTTCGAGAGAGGCTGTGACCACAGGAAAGGATCAACTAAATTCATTTATGTTTTTCTTTAACTTAGAGTTTTATTTTTATTTTTTAAAATATATTTTTATTGATTTCAGAGAGGAGGGGAGAGAGAGAGAGAGAGAGAGAGAGAGAGAGAGAGAGAAAGAGAGATGATGATGAGAGAATCATTGGCCTCTTGCACGCCTCGCACTGGGGATCGAGCCCAGAACCGGGCATGTGCCCTCACTGGGAATTGAACCTCCTGGTTCATAGGTCAGTGCTCAACCACTGAGCCATGCTGGCTGGGCTAACTTAGAGTTTTAAATAAGGGGCAAACGGAGCAGAGGAAGAGGAGAGAAACCTGCCCTGAGATGACTGTGTAAAGTACCCGGGTGTGAAAGAGAGAGGCGAGCATGACAGCCAGAGAGATGTGCCCTGATTCTTCTCTCGGAAATGGGTCATACAAGTTGAGTGCCTGGACTCCTTTCTTGCTCTTGTCTGCATCTCAGGGAGGAGAACACTCATGAGCAGCCACATACCAGACAGGAGAGTCCATTCTAATAAACTTGAAGGCGCCACATGGTCGGGTACTGAAATGGCTTGACATGCAGCTTCCCAGGCTACTCTCCATTCCCATGAGATAAGGACCCGTGTTGAGGGCCAGTGGCCCTGCCATGGGGCTGCTAGGAGAAGGGAAAGTGACCCCCAGCAGAGGCTTAGGGAGGACTGTCTGGCAAGGCGACCACGCGGAGGAGGATAAAAGACAGACCTGGGGGTCGACAGGCAGTAGGAGATGAGAGTCAACTGGTGCTGCCCAGAAGCCTTGCTCAAAAGAACAACCCAAAAGAACACCTCAAAACAGCAGGTTTAGCCCTAACCAGTTTGGCTCAGTACATAGAGCGTCAGCCCGTGGACTCAAGGGTCCCAGGTTCGATTCTGGTCAAGGGCATGTACCTTGGTTGCAGGCACATCCCCAGTAGGGAGTGTGCAGGAGGCAGCTGATCGATGTTTCTCTCTCATCGATGTTTCTAACTCTCTATCCCTCTCCCACTCTGTAAAAAATCAATAAAATATATTTTAAAAAAACACAGCAGGTTTGGAAGCAGCTGATCAAGCAACGTCACCCTAGAAGCCGGCAGGTGTTGCCAGATTATACTGCAGAACCAGGCCAGAGTACCCCCTGCGAGCACTCCAAACTCAAGAAGCTGTGTGGCCACCCCTCACCATCTGCTACACCAGTGACACGATCTTAGGGCAAAGGCAGAGAGAGGAGGAAAGCTCTGAGAGACAGAACATTTTTATCCAAATGAGAGTTTTCTTTTTAAATCCAAAAAGAATTGTTTTGTTCTTCAGGTTGGATTAAGTTTAAACTGCATCCGAGATTTGTTTTGTTTTATCCTCCCCCAGAGTGGCGAAGGGGAAAGCCTGTCGAAGGTTTCATCCCTCGTCACAGACTCAGTCTGCGGCAATGCATACCTTGCTTGTTCACGTGGTGCATTTAGACCACTTCAGTCCCAAGGACTTCCACCAAAATATGCAGCCAAGAAACGGAAAACAGGGCCGAACACAGCCAAGTCGTGTTCCAAGAGTGGTTATTAACATCTCATCTGTCACAGCTCCCTCTGCCAAGAGCGAGAGTGCGCCACCCACGGCCAAGGATGGGAGTCGAGGGAGAGCCATGGGTTCCATTTCCTTCTTTTCCAATCATACCCAGTAAATAATCTTCTTTTCCATTGTTTAAGGGCATAATGTTAAGGGTATTGAATTTCATGAAAACAACAGTAAGTATTGGAGAAGTTTTGCATAAGCTACTCTAAGAATACTTTCCTTAAAAAAAAAAAAAGCACATATATTTTTATTGATCTCAGAGAGGAAGGGAGAGGGAGAGAGAGATAGGAACATCAATGATGAGAGGGAATCATTGATCGGCTGCCTCCTGCACACCCCACACTGGGGATCCAGCCCGAAACCCAGCATGTGTCCTGATCGGGAATTGAGCCATGACCTTCTGGCTCACAGATCACCACTCAACCACTGAGCCATGCCAGCCGGGCTAAGGATACTTTCTGCCACTCTGCCCATATCAGCCATTTCATTTCCATGACTTCCAGTGGATGGCCACAGGGACAAGCCTCTATGCCATAGCCAAGTAGAGATTTACTTGTTAAACAATCCTGTGCTCAATTGAATTCTTAGGACTCGGACCAAAGGGAGGATTAAAAAAAAAATTACACAAAGCAAAACATGAGAGGGAAAATGTCTGGGCCTAAATGTTTACTTTGTACCACCTGAAACTGTATGTAAAATACCAATGATTTATCTTAGGAAGCTACCTGGCCAAAAACAATGCCTTTAAATGTTCTTGGGACAAAATTTGTGTTTAATTTGAAATGAAACTGATCAGAAGTATATATGTCTTAGTAACCAACAAGGCCAAATTGCTCACTATTGTGAGCTGAGTTTCTGCCCAAGCGCTGCAGGTGCTGATGTCTACATACACAGAGCCCTAATTCTGAGGGGAATATAGGAATTTTCCTGCTGGCAGATCCCTGCTTGGGTAATTAGATGGTACTAAGAAGAAAAAGGGCGGCCATGTTATCTAAAAGCAAGTATTATCAGAGATGGCATTATATCCTAAAAAACATTTAATACCCTGTGTTCCGGTCTTGAATATGCCATCTGGAACAGCTACTTGGGGAAAATTACAGCAAATTGATAGGAATATAAAAAATTGCCTCACTTAATTTATTAACAAAGAAAAAGCTCTCTAGATGAAAAATAGCATTTTAAGCGTCATTCATGAATCATGATTTTACAGACAAATTTAGATGAAGAAGAGTCATAAGACTTATGTCTCTCGTTAGAACTGCCCTCACATTTGTACTGTTAGAAGCCAAGTAACTTCTCAGAGATCCATTTTTATTTTTGTAAACTAGAGATCACTTTTAAAATTTAAAAAACCCAGCTGAAAATCTTTTGAAGTGAAGATTTAAAAACTAGCTATCAACTCCTAAGTCTCATGCTTCTTTTATTTATTTTCTGGCTTAAACAAGGATTGGATGTTCTGATGAATTAATCATCTATATATATAAAAGCCCAGCAACCGGAAAGGCAGAACGATCAGAATGACCAGAACGACTGGTGGCTATGACGTGCACCGAGATCAGGGTTGGGGCCAGCTGGCCAACCTCCCGCAGCGCCCCCCCGCCCCCGCAACTGGCCCGGCTTGATGGGCCCCCATTGGGGTAGGCCGGCCGGACCCCACCCATGCACAAATTCATGTACCGGGCCTCTAGTTTAGTTTATAAAGTCACAGATAAGTAAACTTTGATTACAATAACCTTGTTTCAGAAATCTTCTCATGCTTTCTACCCATTAGAATAGGATAAGAGGGAAGATCAAAATGCTTAAGAAATGATTCTCAAAAATAGACAATGGTGGGTAAGCCTGCTCTTTAGATACTTCTTGCCAGATGCTACAAAAGACTTGTAGAAAATGAGGGAAAATTACTTCTCTTACAACGATCATTTCAGCTCCTTCTGGGGCCACTGGGAAGTCAACAACAGCAAGATCATTTTGGACCAAAAAAGGATAACAATATGGGAACTTTATGGTCAATGCTCTCCATTTTTCAAGAGATAGAAATTTCTAGTGGAATGAGTCATTTCTGCTTTTGCTAACAGAAGTGCTTACCATTTTCTGTCTGAGAAAAAACATTCACCATGCTGAATCCCAGAACCTTCTTAAAAAATAGGGCCGGGACCAAGATGGCGGCATAGGTAAACACCGGAGACTGCTGCCGCAAACAACCACTTCAAAAATACAACTAAAAGATGGAACGGACATCACCCAGAACCACAGGAAGGCTGGCTGAGGAGAGACTCTTCAACTAGAAGGAAAAATAACAGCACACCGAGGCTCAGAGGAGGCGCAGTGTGGAAAAAACTCAGGTGCGGAGGTGCGCGCGCAAAGCGGGCTGGTGGCTGAGAGCGCGGTTGTCGTTTTCGGTCAGGGGGGAGTCTCAGACTCTGAGCTCCAGATACGGGCGAATCGCTGGGGACTCGGACCCAAACGGGAGAAGCGGGAGTGTCTGGCATCAGTTGGAAGGCAGCTTTCCCTCCGAGGTTTGCAGCGGTTCCGGGGGTTCTGAGAAGCAGAGCCTCTGGGAACAGGACTGAGGGCACCATAACGGCTCCCTCCGCCCGCCCTGTTGAGCCCGCCCCGCCCAAGCCCTGCGCAGAGCCATTTGCCGGATCGCCTCAGGCAAAGGCTAGATTAGCACCTCCCCAGAGGACAGAAGTTTTCCGCGGCAGACACAGCTGATTCACACAGCCAGTCGGCCTGGTGGTCAAATCCCTCTAGTATTAACTACAACAATCAAGGCTCAACTAGAACAAGACTGCGCACAAAGACCACTAGAGGGTGCACCAAGAAAGCATAAAAAATGCGGAGACAAAAAAACATGACAGAAATGGAGGATATAGAGCTAAAAATCGCAATTTTGAGGGCTTGCAAAAATGTGCTAGAAGCTGTCAATAAACTTGAGGAGAGAGTCACGAAAACTAATGAGACCCTCGATGCTATGATAAAGAACCAACTAGAAATTAAGCATACACGGACTGAAATAAAGAATATTATACAGACACCCAATAGCAGACCAGAGGAGCGCAAGAATCAAGCCAAAGATTTGAAATGCGAAGAAGCAAAAAACACCCAACCGGAAAAGCAAAATGAAAAAAGAATCCGAAAATACGAAGATAGTGTAAGGAGCCTCTGGGACAGCTTCAAGCGTACAAACATCAGAATAATTGGGGTGCCAGAAGATGAGAGACAGCAAGATATTGAAAACCTATTTGAAGAAATAATGGCAGAAAACTTCCCCCACCTGGTGAAAGAAATGGACTTACAGGTCCAAGAAGCGCAGAGAACCCCAAACAAAAGGAATCCAAAGAGGACCACACCAAGACACATCATAATTAAAATGCCAAGAGCAAAAGACAAAGAGAGAATCTTAAAAGCAGCAAGAGAAAGAGACTCAATTACCTACAAGGGAATACCCATACGACTGTCAGCTGATTTCTCAACAGAAACTTTGCAGGCCAGAAGGGAATGGCAAGAAATATTCAAAGTGCTGAATACCAAGAACCTACAACCAAGATTACTTTATCCAGCAAAGCTATCATTCAGAATTGAAGGTCAGATAAAGAGCTTCACAGATAAGGAAAAGCTAAAGGAGTTCATCACCACTAAACCAGTATTATACGAAATGCTGAAAGGTATCCTTTAAGAAGAGGAAGAAGAAAAAGGTAAAGATACAAATTGTGAACAACAAACATGCATCTATCAACAAGTGAATCTAAGAATCAAGTGAATAAATAATCTGATGTACAGAATGAGGGAGTTATGGGGGGGAAAAAAAAGAGGAACAAAGTAACCTGAAACAATAAAATTTAATTTTAAAAAAAAATAGGAATGGTTCTAACCTGAGACTCATCATTAGAATGCATAGGCTTTCACAGCTGTATCTAGTGATCTTCTGAAAGTCTGTTCTCTTTGAGGAAGTAAATAGGTTTTGGAATGTTCAGTGGTTAAGAAAACAATAATATGAAACAAAGCATTTTTAAACCACTTTTGGAGGTATGATTGACATACGAAAATGGTACATATTTAGTGTATACAACTTAATAAAGTTGGAGGTAAGGATTCACCCGTGAAACTATCACCATCCAATTTGTGCCATAAACATATCCATGACCTCCAAAAGTTTCCTCTCCCCTCTTATTATTTTGTGTGTGTGATAAGAACATTTGACATAACAGCTACCCTCTTAGCAAATTTTAAGTATACAATACAGTATTGTTAACTATAGGCTCTATGCTATACAGTAGATCTCTAAGATTAATACACCTTGTCTTATTAAAACTTTGTACCTTTTGACTCTAATACCTCTCCCTTCCCCTCTCCCTCCTGGTGCTGGGCAACCCCATTCTATTCTGTGTTTCTGTAAATTTGACTATTTTAGATTCCTCATATAAGTAAGCATCTTTTAAAGTTAATGATCATGTGATAGAAAATTGGGGGGAGGGGGGGAAATCTAGAAAAACCACAAAAATAAAGATCATTGTAAATCCAATACATTTTGGTACAGCCAAATTTGATGATTTAGGTGGAAAATAAGTGTGCACATTCTGTCCAAAACAAAACTTTCTGAAAGAAATGTTTCATCTATGCTTTTAAAAAATGTGGCTGAAAATATTATCTGGACGGGTAAGGAATACCGATAAGAGAAGGCTATGCACTTCTTTGTCTTTTCTGGGTCATATTCAGGAAACTGATCCCTTCTGGTGGGGGGCGAGGAGGGAATGATACCTTGTTGACTCATAGTATAGTGTGGTAGTAACTAAGCAGCTTCAAGCTGGATTCCATAGGGCCATTGACACAGTGCTTGTTTGCCCTAACAGACCTGTTGGGTTCCTTTACATTAGTCACATGCACAGTCCCCAGTCCTTCCCACTCCCACCTCTGGGCAACTCATTCACTGACCCTTATGTGAGTGACTGTTCCATAGCAAAGAACATGCCACAGTTACACAGAGAGGGTTCTTTTAAGGACATGGGATACTATTGAGTGCAAAATGTACTTTGATATCTTTAAAGCTTAAATGCTCTTTTATCGCTATCTGATTTCAAAGTCCCAAGCCATCCAAGAGCTTCCATGATCTGGTCTGAATGTTCCTCTCCAGATTGTCCACAACACCCTCTCACATTATTTCACGTATCTGCACAGCTGGAATACTGGAGGTTTTGTTTGCTTATTTTGCTTAGTTTTAACTATTTATATCCCTACTTCTCTCCCTCCTCCTCCTCCTCCTCCTCCTCCTTCTCCCTCTCCCTCTCCCTCTCCC
>NW_005356870.1:6040360-6083059 GCF_000412655.1 Myotis brandtii | reverse complement strand
TCTTCTTCTTCTTCTTCTCCTCCTTCTTCTTCTTCTTCTTCTTCTTCTTCTTCTTCTTCTTCTTCTTCTTCTTCTTCTTCTTCTTCTTCCTTATAAGAATTTTTCCTTTCTTTTTTAAATTAAATTTGTTCATCAATGACATTATATAACTTTCAACATTATAATTCAACATCTGTATACTCTATGGTGTGCTCACCACCTGAAGTCTAGTTTGCTTTCGTGGCCATATATTTGACCACCCTTCATTCAAGTTGCATTTAAATGACATTTTCCCTGTGAGGCCTTCACTACTCTCCATCAGCCCTCTGCATTCTGATAGATGTTAGCCAGTACAACTTTTATAGAGAGACTGTCATATTCTAGTTCATGTTTGTCATGTCTATGCAACTCTCATCTTCCCTTACAATAGTGATAATAGCAATAGCATCTACCATTGTTTTGATGGCTCACTTTGTGATGGGACGCTGTGTAGACTAGAACTTTATTCCTCACAACAGTTCTATAAAGCAAGCATTATGATCCCTATTTTATAAATGAGCAGAATGAGGCTTATAGAAATCAAAGCAGTGTGGTCCATGATCGCAGGACTAGCAAGTGGTAAAGCTGGGATTAAACAAGACCTCAGTCCAACTCCAGAGCCCATTCTCTTAGCCATTGCCCTAATACTATAACCAGAAATTTTTAAAAGGGAGATGGAGGAAACTCACATTTACTGAACACCTACAATGTCCCTGGCATGGGAGCAGGATCTTTCATGTATATTATCTCATTTATCAGTGAGTTGTGTGGTATAATCCACATTTTATAGTTGAGAAGATCAAGGTTCACCATAAATATATTTTCTGAAAGAGAACTGACTGGAATAAGATATCTGCAGTGAAAATAACTGGTGAATATGTATAAATGGCCTACAAGAAGGCAAGGAAAATAAGAAGTACCCTGTAGGAGAATGGGCAAAAGACATGAACAGGCAATTCAGCAAAGGAGATACCAAGTGAAGTGAGCCTCAGCCTTACTAGAACAAAGGGAAATACAAATTAAAGCATTGAGATGCCACTTCATACTCATCAAATTGACAAAAATTAAAGTGCCTGGTCTGTTGGGATAAAAGTTTCACCACTGGAAGCGGGAATGAAAGTGATATAGTCATTTGGGGGGGAATTTTGTAATGCCTATATGACCTGGCAATTTTAATTCTAAGTATATGCTCTAGAGCAGTGGCTCTCAACCTGTGGGTCGCGACCCTTTGGGGGTCGAACAACCCTTTCGCAGGGGTCGCCTAAGACCATCAGAAAACACATATATAATTACATATTGTTTTTGTGATTAATCACTATGCTTTAATTATGTTCAATTTGTAACAATGAAAATACATCCTGCATATCAGATATTTACATTACGATTCATAACAGTAGCAAAATTACAGTTATGAAGTAGCAACGAAAATAATTTTATGGTTGGGGGTCACCACAACATGAGGAACTGTATTAAAGGGTCGCGGCATTAGGAAGGTTGAGAACCACTGCTCTAGAGAATCCGTCCCCAAGATGAATGCTGGCATCCGCACTGCTCTAGAGAATCCGTCCCCAAGATGAATGCTGGTGTGTTCATCCACCATAGTTTGGGGAATGGATAAATTGTGGTATTGTAATATAATAGAATAATTTACTGAATTAGAGTAATCTATATGTATAAGAAATAGATGAGCCCTAGCTGGTTTGGCTCAGTGGATAGAGCATCGGCCTGAGGACCAAAGGGTCCTGGGTTTGATTCCAGTCAAGGGCATATACCTTGGTTGCAGGCTCCTCACTGGCCCGGGCCCTTTTGGGGCTCATGCAAGAGGCAACCAATTGATGTGTTTCTCTCACATCAATGTTTCTCTGTCTTTCCCTCTCTCTTCCACTTTCCCTAAAAATCAATGGAAAAATATCCTCGGGTGAGGATTAACAAACAAACAAACAAAATAGATGAACCTTGACAACATAATATCAAATTAAAAGGTCAAGTTGCAAAAGTGTGCTATTTATGTAAAAATTTAACACATAAAGTACCAAATATTGTTTATGGAAAATATAAACCTATGTAGACTATATGTAGTAAAAGTATAAAACCGCATTAAAAGTGAATTTTCTAGGTCACATAGGCATTATAAAATTTCTCTTTGAAGTAGCGGTACCAATTTTATTTTTTTCATTTGTAGAATATAAAACCTATTACTCCAACATTTGAGGTTTTTCAGGCATTTTAACTTTTGTCAATTTTAGGATGTGAAATAGCATCTCATTGTTTCAATTTGTGTTTCCCTTCATTTTAATAAGGCTGAGCATCACTTTTTATGGTTACATCTAGGGCCGTGGTCAGCAAACCACGCCTCGCGAGCCACATGCGGCTCTTTGGCCCCTTGAGTGTGGCTATTCTACAAAATACCACGTGTGGGCGCGCACTACAGTGCGACTGAAACTTCGTGGCCCATGCGCAGAAGTTGGTATTTTGTGGAAGAGCCACACTCAAGGGGCCAAAGAGCCGCATGTGGCTCGCGAGCCGCAGTTTGCCGACCACTGATAGGGAAAATGCAGAGGAATGCGAATAATGCTTATACTAGTTTTCTATCTCTGAAAACAAATTACCATGAACTTAATAGCTAAACCAATCCCCATTTATTGTCTAACAGTTTCTATAGGTTGGAAGTCCAGGCATGGCTTAGCTGGGCTCTCTGATCTGGGTCTAAAAGGCTGAAATCAAAGTGTCAACTAGACTTGTCTGCTCATTCAGAAGCTCCACTAGAAAATAATCCTCTTGCAAGCTCACTACAGTCACTAGTAAAATTCATTCCCTTGCGGCTGTTCAAAGTGTAAGCCACAAAATTTAAATAATAATAATAATAATCAAGATCACACACACACAAAAAGACAGTTCAAAAGACCAACAAAAAAGAAACAAAAGAGGAGGATGCATAGAGAGGTCAGGCTTGAAGACATCAATGCTTTGTCTCAACACCTGATTCTGAGAGCCCTAGAGTACTGTCGTGATTACCTTTGGGCCTGTTTTAAAAACCAGTGGGCCCATGGATCCCATGCCTGGCCTTCATGCCCAATTAACAAAATGCATTTGTGTTGTACTTTTATTTGATGAAACAGGAGATGAGTCCCTCTGGCTCCCCAGTGCTGGTGTTAGTAATTTGACAGCATCTGGCTTATTCTCAGAGTTCCCATCTAAGAGCTATTGAAAATCTAAGAAAACCAGGATCCACAATCATTAAGCACATTTTTGGTCACATTCCTACAAAAAGAAAATTAACCCCACCTCCAGTAACTCGTTGACGAGGTGACAGAAATTGATGGTATCAGACAAACATCTAGTCAATCCTGGATTAAGTGTATGGCCCAAATTCTAAAAATGCATTTACTTTTACTAGGAGTTAGCAAAGCATAACAAGTTTCAACAAGATCTGAACAGACTGGAGGTTTGAATTCTATAAACATATTTTGGTGCCAAAAGCAAACACTGTAGAGTGGTTTAAGCAACTCAAAGAATAGAGGGTCTGAATAAATTTCTAAGCACAGAAGGAGAAACTAGTTCTTCCCTAGAAAAGTGAAGAATAACGATAGTACTAATACCTGATCTAATATTTTCAAACTCTTCCTGGACCCCTCCTACTTATTTTTAATTGGTTTGCTGTTTTAATTTACATGGTTTTGTTTTTGTTTTATCTCTTTCAGGAAAATCCATTAAAAACAAACACAGAAAAATTGGAAGCTCCTGCTAACTACTTATCTCAACCTTCTCTTAGCACCATCTCCAATCTCCATGGAGATTGAGGGCATAAAAATTTTCCATCGTTAGGAATAATGGGGCCCAGAGAAAATCACACCAAAGCCTGGTGGGCATGGCTCAGTGGTTGAGCGTTGACCTGTGAACCAGGAGGTCACGGTTGGATTCTTGGTCAGGGCACATGCCTGAGGGTTGTAGGCTTGATCCCCAGTGTGGGGCGTGCAGGAGGCAGCCAATCAATGATTCTCTCATCATTGATGTTTCTATCTCTCTCTCCCTCTTTCTTCCTCTCTGAAATCAATAAAAATATTTTTTTTATAATCACGCCATGGAGGCCTCTCTATTGATTTCTGCATGGGATAGGTTTTATTTGAACAAGGCTGTCTTGACTGGGGAAAGAGATGACAACCAAGCATCTTGGTAGCAAGGGAAGGACTTCATAAAGGAAGTTGTAGTCTGACCTGCTCAAACTTAGTGCCAGTTGAAGGATTGATGCATTTATTATACGTATGAGCTTCAGGTACTTTGCTCTATGTGGCACAGGTACTTCCTCTTTTTGTGCTAGTACCTTTGCTGAATTATTGCCCTAATACTGCCACAATCATCATCTATTATTCTGTAACAAATTACTGCAAAAGTTAGTAGTATAAGGCAAAACCATACTGTCTTTATAACTTAACCTCAGAAGTGACATAGCATCACTTCGACATATTCTATTGGATGCACAGGTCAATCCTGACATGATACAGGAAGGGTTCACACAGGGTATGACCACCAGGAGGCAGAGAGCATTGGAGGCTATCTTGCAGGCAGGCCACCATAATCACCAAAAATAATGGATTATTGTTACTTGTTTCAATTTTCTGTCTCCCTGTTTCAAGAGCCTCCTTTTCCCCACAGCATTAAAGATTTTGTTGTTTTTAAAATGTATTTATTTTAAAATTCCCTCTTTATTGTACAATTAATTAACTGGAAAAATCTGAAAATGTGTAAATAGTGCAGGATTTTATATGTTGCGCCTTCAGGAGTACATTCATCTTAAAAGAGAGATTTCTTTTTGAGGTAATGGAAATATTCCAGAACTAGATACTGGTGATGGTTGCGCAACATGAAGATTCTCAAAATGATTGAATTGTATACTTTTAAATGCTCAAATATGTTGTGTAAATGTTATCGCAATGAAAATAAAATTTAAAGAGGGCCCGAAAAGCACTGACATCAGGTTTGCTGATCCAGAAAGACTTGTGGTTGTGTTTAGCTCTTCATATTGCTTGTTCTCTCAGTTCAAAACTTAGAGTATGATTAACCCAGAGACTGGCAGGTCCTGGGAAAGTTGATTTATGGAGTGACCACTCATTTTAGATTGGGGTCAACTGGATATAACAATAAGTACTGGATCGGTGTAACAATAATTTTTTCAGAGTGCCATGGACATACATTCCTATGATCCAATTCACATGATACTTCCATCAGGAAATACATACAGCATATTTTATTCTGGCCTCACAGATGTTATCAATAGATCTGTGTATTCTTTGAGCAGTTCCCCCAAGATCACGTTGGCCAGGGCATTCTTGGAATGATTTGTGAGTTCTCGTGGCAGTTGTTTTCCATTATGATGTACTGTGTTGTCAGTTACTTGGAGAGGCTCCAGTTTTTCTTCTTGTATTTGATACCGTTTGCGGTTATGAGACCGGAGTCTGCCAAAGCTTTTTGAGGCATTTTATTGTTGTCATTCATGCACCACCCTTATCAGTAATTGACAAAACAAAGTCAGTGTCAACGAGCACTGATTGTCCACGGTGTGCCAGACATCACGTAGACTGCATCCCTTAATATTAACCAACTGTCCTGAAGAGTTGCTAGTCATGAGCCTCAAATGGGTTACATGACTTTCCCAGAGGTCATACAATCAGTTTAAAATATATCACCAAAAATAAGATGCTGAAACACTGATCTGTCTGCTTTGAAACAAGTCAATAAATCACAGTCAAATGTAACTGAAATTAATGAAATTGAACTCATCCAGCTGAAAATATACAGAGATTGTGTGTTAGCTGGAATGCTCCAAGAAACCATAAGCTTATATGGCACAATTACTTAGAGGAATGAAGGAAACAAATACTTAAAAATGCCCTCAGCCACATCGTGCAGTTATTTCTCCTAGTGAGAAAGGCTCTGGGAAACAGCAACTTGAGGTGGGCTCGTTGGAATGCCACTAATGGGAAAACATCAACCACAGGGAATCAACTTAAAAGAAAGACTGAAATTTTATAGTAAATAGTGAAAAACTTTTTTCTTAAAATGTAATATTGAAAAATAACCAGAGAAATAATAAATATAGGGTTATTTTATCTTATATTTAACACAATTGTGGTTTTCATTGCCTCTATGTTTCAATTCTTTGAATAAACAAAGAATAAAAAAAGTGTTTATTCTAGATTTTTGAAACATTGTTTTATGACAAATGTAGGCTACAATTTGTGCAATGTGATTACAAAGAGGATTATTTTGCTTAAAATTCTAGGACCTCATCAATATTTCATAGGTCACTCTTAATACTTTCATATAAAAGTCATGAAATGTATAAGGAACAAATCAAACCTATTCCTGTGACATTTTTAATGGAATTGTTCTGCTGGAGAAAACCTAATATTTGCCCAAAATAGCCAGAGATTGTTCAACTTCTTTAGTAATTTCCACACCACTCAATCTCCCTGTAGGCTGTTAGATCGTGAGAAGCTGTATCTGAACCTTGTAAGACATCCACAGACACTAGATTTGGAGTTGGACATATTAACTGAAAGAGACATTGGGTTGATTTCCTTTGAGAAAGCATTAATTGGAACCTATTCAGCTATGAATATCTTTGTAATTGTAGATAGAAGAAATAGAACATGTTTGGATGTTAAGTAAGCAAAGGGACAGTCTGTCTGTAGCAGAAATAGTTACATGCTTACCCTACACCTACCTTTACCATTTTGCTTTGGTCCAGGTAGAAACCCACTTCTGCAAAATCATATACCTAATGGGAAATAAGCCTAGTCTGAGGTCCTACCCAAGTCAATTATGGTGGTCCCAGTCTCTGAACTAGTGATTGATTGAGGCAAAGGTATGGGATACAATTCTGGCCAATATTGTAAGACAGGAAGTCTTGAGGGGGCAATTTTTGCCTTAAGAATGATATAAAGAGAAATAGTGCTTCTTCCTTTGGTTTTTATATATATTGTTCTTTATGGACATGTTACCTGGAACTTCTCTTGACAGCCTGAGGCTAAAACCAAAATACATGGAGGACAGAGTCATACAGAAGTGGACCCAGAGATACTGACCATACCATAAAAGGAGTCATATTCCCTTGAACAGGTTCTTATTAAGTGAGGTAACAACAAAGTTTTTTTTTAACATTTTAACCATTTGGTTTGGAGTTTTCTATTACTCTCAGCCAAGTCATATAGTTCACAAACGCAATGCATCTTCAAATCAGCAACAGACTTTTTTCACACACACTAACAAACTGTTATGTGACATCACCTCCCCTTGACTCCCTCCCTCAAGAGGAGAAGTAACTGATTCTAAATTTTTATGAAAATACAAAGAGCCAAGAATAATCAAGACAATCTTGAGGAAAAACAAAGTTAGAGGACTTACAGAACAAATTATCAAGACTTATTTTAAACATTGTGGTCTTGGCACATGAAACAGAATAGAGAGTCCAGAAAGAGACACACCCAGATACAATTTGACTTATGACAACAGTTAGTCTACACTGCAATAGGGTAAGATAGTGTTTTCAACAAGTGGTATATGAATATCTGTATGGAAAAATCATATGGTATTTGAATACCTATGTAAAAAAAATTAATGTTGACCCTCATCTCACACTAAATACAAAAATTAATTCCAGCCCTGACCGGGTTGGTTCAGTGGATAGAGTGTCGGCCTAGGGACTAAGGGGTCCCGGGTTCGATTCCGGTCAAGGGCATGTACCTTGGTTGCGGGCATACCCCCAGTGGGGGGTGTGCAGGAGGCAGCTGATCGATGTTTCTCTCTCATTGACGTTTCTAACTCTCTATCCCTCTACCTTCCTCTCTGTGAAAAATCAATAAAATATATTTTTTAAAAATTGATTCCAGAAGCACCATAGATTTAAATATGAAAGAATAATGAAGATTTTAGAAGATAACAGAGGAGACTACCTTGACCTTGGGGTAAGCAAATACTTTTTTAATGGTACACCAACAACATAAAGAGAAAGACTGATAAATGGGACTACACTAAAATTAAGATCTAAAAGACACCATTAAGAGAAGGAAAGTCAAACTACAAATGGACAGATGTATATTTGACAAAGGTATATAGAAGAAGATATAAGACATCAGACATCAGATACAGCAATATATAAGGTACTCCTACAAAGCAACAAGAAAAACACAGACAATCCAATAAGAAAATACCCCAAAGATTTAAAAAACAGACACTTTCCAATGCAATGTGCAAATAGCTAATGAACATTCAACAAGGTGATCAACATCATTAATCATTAAAGAAATGCAAGCAGAAAAATGTGATACCGCTACAGATAAACCATAATGACTAAAATTAGAACAAAGTAAAAGGACTTGCAATGAAATATTAGTTTACATGAGTAGCAACTAAAACTCTCATATACATACTGCTAATGGGAGTATAAACTGGAAAACTGGCCCTTTCTACTAAAATTGTTATACCTTGCCCTAGCCAGTTTGGCTCAGTGGATAGAGCTTCGGCCTGTAGACTGAAGGGTCTCAGGTTCAATTCCGGCCAAGGGCACATGCCTGGGTTGCCTCGATCCCCAGTCGGGGGTGTACAGGAGGCAGCCAATCAATGATTCTCTCTCATTCATTGATGTTTCAATCTCTCTCTCCCTCTTCCTTCCTCTTTAAAATCAATAAAAAAATATATTTAAAAAAATAAAATTGTTATACCTTCTGACCAGTGGTTTGCTTATAAAGGTTTAACACTCTCCAAGTGTAATTCCAACATAAATGTTGAATGATACTTTTTGTTTATCTATATATATAAAAGCCTAATATGCAAATTGTCCCCTCAGGAGTTAGAAAGAGTTCGATCTCTTGCTATGACAGGCGCTGACCACCAGTGGGTGGCGCGGAACATGGTGGGTGACCAGTGTCAGCGGTGGTGGAGAGCTGAGGGAGCAAGGGAAAAAGGAGGCGGGGAGGCAGGGAACTGCACGGTAGTGGCATATGGGTGGCAAGGGAAGGAGGAGGTGAGGAGGTGGGGAGGTGGGGAGGTGGGGAGGTGGGGAAGCAGGGGAATGAATTTCATGTACCAGGCCTCTAGTATTAATGAATAAGACAAAAATGAAACCAAAAGTCATATTTTAGGACTTTATTCTTTAGTCAATAATGTGACCAATTCTTTGTTGAAGTACATAAGTCTTCAAATATTTGAAAAATGTTTTCTCAATTTTTTAAATGCTATTTACATTGTAATGGCTATAGGTGTGATATACTTTTATGTTCAATTTGCATTATTTGCATTATTAACATTTTCTCCATCTTCCTTAAGTCTTAATAATAATTAAAAAACTAAATCATATCCCGATTTTAAATGATGGCCAATGTTCATGGTGTAAATACTACCACCACAACTAATGTAATGCTATCAACATGATGTTCCTTATTGCACAGATGAGAAAAGATTCATAGTAGCATGCCATTATATAGTGTATTTATACTACACAGATATGATAAATGCAAATAATCTTGAGAGCACAGATAAAATTAAAATGTAGTAAACAATTAGAAAATGAAGGGCTTTGCCCAGCTGGCATGGCTGAGTGGTTGAGCATCCACCTATGAACCAGAAGGTCATGGTTTAATTCCCGGTCAGGGCACATGCCCATGTTGCAGGCTCAATCCCCAGTGAGGGACATGCAGAAGGCAGCCAATCAATGATTCTCTCTTATCATTGATGTTTCTACCTCTCTCTCCCTCTCCCTTCCTCTCTGAAATCAATAAAAATATATTTTTAAAAAAAGAAAGAAAATGAAGGACTTTGAGTATTTACTACTATTATTTTTTAAATAATTGTAAGTTTATATAATAACTTTTAATAATGGCTATGTTTAACAACTGGGTTGTCAATTTCCTAGAGACTTAACAGTAGGTTCTTATAAGCCTGTATAAGTCTGCTCCAGCACCACTGTTTATGACCAGAAATTGTACTTCTTGCTATATATCCACAGAAATATATATATATATATATATATACTCCAAAAGACATGTACAATGACCTTTATTGCAGCAGTATTTTTATTAAACAAATATTAGAAACAACCCAAAGGTCCATCCAAGATGGAATGGAAAAAGAAATTGTTGCATTTTCATACCACAGAGTGTGAGTCAGTAATAAAAAATGAACAAATCGCTGCTTCGTAAGACTCAGCAAACTGAATGTCAACCCAGGGACAAAGAATATACACCGATTCCATTGGCATATGTTGTTTTAAAAGGCCGAATTAATCTACAGCAATGGAAGTCAGAAAAATGGCTCTTTCCTGGGGTGGAGAAAGGTGCAGAGTGACTGGGAGGTGGCCTTGAAGAGGCCTCGGGAGCGCTGGCAAAGCTCAATTTCTTTTTCTAGTTATGGGCCCATGAATGAGTTCACTGTGTATCTTGTCACTGAGCTATGCCTTTAATGCTGGTATGTATGTGTGTTATAGCTTATATGAAAGTTTACATTTAAAAAGTCACCTCGGGAGTGATTGTTCTCAATGTATGTGCCCTTCAGCAGAGAATTTTATGTGCTATCCCCTCCTTTCAAGAAAATGAGCTGATTTAAGACAAGTTATTAGAAAAAGTAAAGATGAGGAGCTGCTTACCATTGAGTCTCTGGATGAAAGGGCAACATACCCTACCCTTAGCTGGGACCATCCTTCCCCGACAGTGAAAAATGCTGTTATAAGGACCTATTCTGTTCTAGGAAAAAATGTATGATAAGTAAGATCGTATGAAATCAAAGTTGAGAGAAGGGCATAGAAATCGCCAAAGAAGGGTCACGGATGCAGTTTCTCTTAATGCCCCCGAGGATCCAGAGAGTGTGGGGAAACCACGAGGGCTTCGCACACCCTAAACCAGGGCAGCTTGTTTCAACAGACGCACCTTGGATCTGGAGTGTGAGATCTTTCAGGAACAGTGATTCCGTCCTCCCAGATTTTGTCTTTAAGGACTGAATCATGAAAGCTTTCTGCCCTGTCTGAGGTGTTTTGTTTTGTTTTTAATATATGAATTATTCTGTTAGTGTTTTAGCTGTGTTTACTTATAGTGCTGAGAACAAAGTCATACTTCATGTCATCATTAAAATGATACAGGACATTCAGGACTGTTAAAGAAGTCAATCAGCAACTACATTTTAAAGAGTGGAATATTGTACAGGAAATTCTAGAAGGTCAGAGTTAAAAGGCATTTGGGTTTAAGTAGAAATGGAACAAAGTGTTTGGAAGACTGCCTTTTTCTGTCAATGGTCATTAAGAGAGAGTCGTATGATCAGTGTTCCCCCTATAATCTGTCCTTTTCTCAACATTTAACTACCAAAAATCCTTTCTTAAAAATCTCAATCTCCCATCTTTAAAAGATTCTGTATAGCCCCAAAATGCACATTGTAAATAAGTTACTTAAAAAGTTCTATGATTGGGAGCAAGTTAAAAATGAGGAAGAAAAAATCACCTGTTCCACTAATGTTATACAAATAAATTACACAGGTTGCTATAAATATTTCCTGCTGAGACTTGCTGTGTAGCTCTAATCATGCTCCACAGAAAACTAGCCCATGACCTACTGCTTAAAAAGGAGGTAGTATACAATAAGTTTAGGAAACAGCATTTCTTTCTGGGAGATGCTCTATCCACATTTGCATATTAAATCTTCCTGGATAAATTATAGTTAAAAACATAGGCAAAATGTGTCAGCTAGTATTGTATTTCCCCAAATTACTTGATCATGAAACTCCTTTTTCTTACAAGTCATTAATATCTAGGAATATCGAGGAATATATTTTGAGAAATAATAGGCCAATATTCCTGAATCTCACCAAGTGCCCTAAAGGTTACCTAATGCAAGAGGAAAAAAGTGAACTATTTCCTGTGCTATGTACCCGCAGAGGCACACATGAAGAGCTTCATTGAATTGCTGACAATAAGTGTGGAATTAGGGCCGTGGGGCCTATGTCATTTGAGGGAACCCTTTAAGGAAAAGAAAACAAAATGACCCTGAGGCCCAGTTGGTGTGGTTCAGCAGTTGGGCATCGACCCATGAACCAAGAAGTCACCGGAGAGATTCCTGGTCAGGGCATATACCCGGGGTTGCAGGCTCAAGGCAGCCAATCGATGTTTCTCTCTCATCCATGTTTCTATCTTTCTATCCCTCTCCCTTCCTCTCTTTCTAAAAATCAATAAAAACTTTTTTTTTAAATGACCATGAGGATACAACGCTGCTTTCTCCTCACATTTTGGAGTAGTTCCAGGCAAGTGAGAATTCCTGAAGCTAATGCTACAGTTGCTCCCGAAAATCCACCTCTGCTTAAAATATGGTTGGTATATGCAATAAAAGAGAAACTGAAATCAGCAGTGGCACACACAAGGGAGGAATGTATTTCTCTCTCGCATCCAGAGACAGACACTCCGGGAATGGTGTTGGCTGCACTGTGCCAGGTTCCTTCCACATTGTTACTGTCTTCCCTGGATGTTGTCTTTGGCACCAGGTCCCTGGTCCAGGCAGCAGGACGGAGGAAGGGCTGAAGAACGGGCCTGCCCTGGGCTCCAGGGACATGCTCTGCAAAGTGCATCCAGAGCCTCTTCTTACCAGGCTTTGGCCAGAACGTGGCCTCCTTTAGCTGCTGGGAACTTGAGAAAGGACGTCTCTATTCCAGGTGGTCAGGTATCTCAGGTAAATGTCAAGGGTTTTATTATTGTAGAAGAACAAAATCAGCATTAAGGAAGCTAGCATTCTCTGACTTTCTCTCTCTCTCTCTCCCTCCCTCTCTCTCTGTGTCTTGGGCTCCCCACCCCCTGCTTTATTGTGGTATAGTTAATCTCTCATTAATTTTTAAAAAAATATATTTCATTGATTTTTTACAGAGAGGAAGGAAGAGGGTATGTGCCCACAACCAAGGTACATGCCCTTGACCGGAATCGAACCTGGGACCCTTGAGTCTGCAGGCCGACACTCTATCCACTGAGCCAAACCGGTAAGGGCTCTCATTAATTTTTAAATGTGCAAACTCAGAGCGTTGTTATCTAGCATGAATATTTTGGGCACTGAGGCACTGACGTCCCTAAAACCATCAGAGTAGGCTTATACTGTATGTGCTTTCAGAAAATCAAAGGCTTCTTGGAAGAAAGTAAAATAGGAAAAATCCATGGACTGTAGGGGTTCCCACATTCTTTGTAAGGAAGACACGTTCCTTTCCATGTATTTTCCTGTGAGGCCCAACAGACATGACAGTGCACAGTGAGGGACAGGCCTGGTGAGCTGAGAGCAGACCCGGGAGGGAGCTACTGCCAGTTGCCAACCTTCCTGCCCCCACCCCTGGAATCCAGGAGGAGTGGGGAGCTTCAAGGGAGAGGCAAGGACTGCAGTTGGCTTAGAGAACCTTCAAACTTCTATTTTTGTTCTGAGTGGAGGGAAGAAGGAACGCACTTTACTAGAGGAAAGTTTAAAAAATATATCTGTACTTGGATTGTTTGGAAGAGAGAAATGACATGGAGGAGGGTCTGAGAAACTTGAGTAGGTTGATTTCTGACTATCTGAGCTATAGTCTGATTAACAGCCTTGTCTTTCTGCTCCAGAGCCTGTCAACACTTCAGCCAGCTGCGGAAGATTCCCGGGAACCCTCTCCGGGCATTTGGCAGCCGCGGGTCCCAGCCTGTTGGGTTGGAATCGCTCTTTCAGAAGTGCACCCCTTAAACAAAGGAGCCCTGTTGGTTACTTCCAGACCCCGAGAAAGCCCTGCCCTTAAAGATGGTGTAGAGATAATGTGATGCAGACTCGGCTATACTCACAATTTTTCAAATTTTGTTTTTTTCCAAACTGAGCCTGAATGGCATGTGGTTGAAACTAATAGGCACTTACAAAAAGGGTCTGTCTGCTCCTTAGAGGTGTTTAGACCCAATTCCAAACCGGATGTGGAATGAACTTGCCCTGCTAGAGCAGGAAAGGACAGGATATGGCCCATGAAGAATCATTATCACCTCAATTATGAATGACATGTCAACAAACTCTGTTCATCTGTTGAGTCTATTATATTTCCTTGATGAGAAAAGTGCTCTATAATAGAAAAATTAGATTAAATCTAAAGAAAATAATTCTGAACCAGTGGAGGAAAATATTTGGCAAGATCTGAACTTCTGGCAATGGCTAAGCAAAAGTTAGGATAAATAATTAATAGGTTATATAATACTTTATTCAAACGAAGCACTGTTTTTAAAAATACATTTGATATATACAAAAAATATAAAGCTAGGTCACCTGATATTTTGAATAAATTAATACATGTAGTACTCTACAATACTTATTATTTATATGGTGCTCTTTTTAGGTAAGGATTAATTATTTGGTATAATATAAACAGATATAAAGAGTCAAGTCTAAAAAAAACAACAAAAAACAAGAATCAAGTCTACTTTGGCACATTTAAATCCATTCCATTGATCAGATGCATTTTGTTTGTATGCACATGCAGGACACTGGGGTAGGGATGAAAGGACACAATAATGGGCAGTTACTGTTGCTGCTGCAGCAAGTGAATTATCCAGCAGGAGGAGATAACTCAAGTCCACAAATAAGTATAATTCACCATGTTTTGTGACCAATGTTAAAATATGGCTACAAGCAGTAACAGTAAGCACCATTTTTGGTGACTTACTGTGTACCAGACATTATATTATAATTTACTTGATACGGATTACTAGGATATGACAACTCTGTATATGACATATGAGAAAACCAGGTAAGAGAAGAGGTAAGTTACTTGCTCAAGGTCAAAGCTAAAAAGCTGGGGAACATGCTTTTGAGACTCAGACTGCTAGATTCTTGCTCTATAAGATGCACTTAATAATGAACAACATAAACTGATGAACAAAAACAGATCCAGATACAGAGAGGCATCGATCAGACCATCAAACCTCAGAGGGAAGGTAGGGGAGGGTGGGGGTAAGGGGGAGAGATCAACCAAAAGACTTGTATGCATGCATATAAGCCTAACCAATGGACATAGACAACACGAGGGTGAGGGCATGAGTGGGGGAGTGGGGGCAATGGGGGGTTAAGGACACATATGTAATACCTTAATCAATAAAGAAATTTTAAAAAAAAGATGCACTTAGGACACACCAATGAGGGCTTGACTACTTGGTTTGCGCAATTGTAGACTGTCTTATGGAAGTGGTATGTGAGTTAGGTCTTGAAGGATATATAAGTTCATAAAAGAGTGATGGAAGGGAATAAAGTAATCAAAGACATGGAGACAGATAAGTACAGAGGCTACTTAAGGCACTTAAAAGGAGTCTAATTTAGCCAGCTGGCATGGCTCAGTGGTTGAGCATTGACCTATGAACCAGGAGGTCACAGTTTGATTCCCAGTCAGGGCACATGTCTGGGTTGTGGGCTCTATCCCCAGTGTGGGTCATGCAGGAGGCAGCTGATCAATGATTCTCTCTCATCAGTGATCTTTCTATCTCTCTCTCCCTTCCTCTCTGAAATTAATTTAAAAAAATTTTTTTTTTAAAGAGTCTAATTTGATGGCAAAAAGGTGAGTAGAAGGAGGTAAAATGGAGAGGTTGAAGCTAGATGGGAGTCAAGCAAAAGTCCAGTGGTGCCCATTCATGTATTGAATTGTGACCAAGGGAAAATCCCAGCCCTAAGGCCTGGTTTCCTCTGGAGAATAGAGATCAAATAGAATCCTAAACTCACTTTCTAATTCTGTGTTTATGCTTCCCTGTCTGGGTACCTTCAGTCCTTGCTTCCCACTTCCTATCTCTGATCACAAGGAAGCAAGCACTCCCTCCTTCTGCCCATCCCCAGTCCTCCACTAGCTCCTGTCCAAAGTAGAACCAATGGGTTCCTGATTGGAGAGAACATGAGACTCTCCCTGGGCTACTTATGGTTAGAACTAGAGGCCCGATGCACGAAGATTCGTGCAAGAATAGGCTTTCCTTCCCCTGGCTTTTGGCACCGGCTTCCCTCCGGCACCGGGACCTGGGCCTTCGCTCTGGCCGCCACCTTCCACCTTCGCTCCGGGCTGGAGTCATCTCCCACCCGCTCCGGCCAGCTCCGTGGCTCCAGCCGGAGCCACCATCTTTGTTGCGGAGTTACAGTTAATTTGCATATTACCCTTTTATTAGTATAGATGGCTGTGTGTTGAAGAATGGCTGTACTGCTATTTCCTGTGTCATCATGGTTGGTTTTGTGCTTCTGGTTGAGGACCTTGATACTGCCTGCTGTCTTGCAGTAAGACCTTCTTATATGTCCTTCTTGATGTGTTTTGGATGCTCAGTAAACTCCCTGATAATCTTAGACTCAGGGACAGGGAAACAAGGAGAAGACTTCCTTAGACTTCCTTACTTAAACCTTATTCTACAACTCTGCCTTGCACTGGGATTATTGACTCCTTCCCTAGCTATTAGTAAATTGCCAGTGTGTTTGCCTGTTGGTTTTTATACTTTGTGAGTATAGATTTCTTGGTTAGAATCTCTATGGGAGAGGGGAAAGGGAAGGAACAGGGTGGGGGTGGTGAGAAGAGAAGGGAGGAGCTGGGAGGGAAAGAAGAGGGGGAGGCAGGGAAAGGAAGGGCCAGTGTTTGGGGGTTTGGAGGTTGATAGGGGGGTATTGGCCAAACTTTCTGACTTCATATCCATAAGAAGAAAACATTTCCAAAATTCAATTAGTACACGTAAGAAACTTGGGAGTGGGTTAAGCAAAGAAAGGAAAGAGATAACATAATTTCCCTCAAGGAACTAAACTATAAAATCAAGTGAATTTAGTTTACCACTGAAGTTTAGTAGGAGAATTCACTTCTTCTAATTTATTGCAAACTCTACAAAATATCAAATGATAAATTGACTCATAAGAGCTTCTAGAAGTGAGAACTGGGTGTCTTCCAGGGGGTTATATAAGAAAATCCCATTTATAAAAATGAGTTTCTTTTGTAATTTTTCTTAATTCTGGAAGCTTCAATTACCCTTCTCACCTCTGATAGCTTTTTAAACCCATGCATCGATTTATGAAACAAATGCCTATTTAAGCAAAGGCAGTTCACCCCCTCATCCCATAATCCAGACCTGCTCTTTTCAAATCTCATCATAGATAACAGAAAACAAATGTTCAAATAATTATAAACAAAGGAACAAGTAAGATTTCCAGGAGCTAACACTTTTAAATTAGATCTGAGAAAACACTACTTCAATTGTTAGATTTATTGTCATCTAAGAACATAATCCTTATCACAGCATGACTCTGGAAAAGTCTTTGCAATGTTCTTTCTCACTGTTCAATAGCATCTTTGCCACCTCCTGGGTATATTATGCACCTAGACAGCATGTAAACTTCATTCTCTATTATAAAAAATATCTATAAAGTCCTTCGGGTACGTCTTTAAAATGTTTTGCTGCTTTTCTTATGATAATTATGAGATTGATAAGCAGCTGCAGTGTTCTGTGACTCTAGCCCAATTAATAGTTTCAAAAAGAAACTAAAGCCTGATGAATTACAAGAGCTACGAGGGAGTTCAAACATATACAAGACCATGGGAAACTGAGGTGGGAATGGGCAAAGCAGATTTTCCTGTTGCCTTTTGGACAGTGGGACCCAAGATATCTCTCACCCACCCATTTACTCCCCAACCTGACTCTTCTCAGCAGCGAAGGCTCCTTTCACATAAAGAAAACAAGCCAGGCCCTAGCTAGTTTGGCTCAATGGATAGAATGACAGCCTGCAAACTGAAGGGTCCTGGGTTCAATTCCAGTCAAGGGCACATGCCCTGGTTGTGGGCTTGATCCCCAGTAGGAGGCATGCAGGAGGCAGCCAATCAATGATTCTCTCTCATCATTGATGTGTCTCTCTCCCTCTCCCTTCCTCTCTGAAATCAATAAAAATATACTTAAAAGAACAAAACAACAACAACAACAAAACTAGCCCTAGGAAAAAAGAGGAACAAATGTAATAATCTGAACAATAAAGATTTAATTAAAAAAAAAATCCCCACCTGGGGAAACAACCAAAAAAAAAAAAACTAGCCCTAGCCAGTTTGGCTCAGTGGATAGATTATGGCCTGCGGACCAAAGGCAAGTACTTTGGTTGCAGACTCCTTGCTGCCCCTGGTTGGGGCACCTGCAGGAGGCAACCAATGGATGTTTCTCTCTCTTTCCCTCTCTCTTCTGCTCTCTCTAAAAGATCAATGGAAAAATATCCTTGGGTGAGGATTAACAAAAAAAAAGAAAAAGAAAAACAAGCTAAACACTTATGTGCAACTGCTGTGACTTTTATACCCATGGATGGGGAAATACATGTCGGAAGGGACTAAATAGAACATTGAGCCATGTGAGTTTTCCAAAGCATGTCCTTCATTGGTAGAGATAATGGGTGACATTTTATCATGCACTGTAGGAGGGGGTGTGGCCTTTTGTACTCACAGTTCTCCCCATCCCTGGGGCAAATACAGAGGGACTAGTCTGCAATTTCCCTGGGGGTAAATTAATGGGGCCTAAGACACTGTAGGTTAGGTTCTCACAGGGAAGAAAGTGGGCACCAAAATGAAAAGAGGATCATCTGCTATTGCCATCAGAAAACGCCTGTTTCAAAGGGTGTTCCTAATACAGACCAGGGTGATAACCTCCAGTTATGCTTTTAGATCAGTGGTTCTCAACCTTCCTAATGCCGCGACCCTTTAATACAGTTCCTCATGTTGTGGTGACCCCCAACCATAAAATTATTTTCGTTGTTACTTCATAACTGTAATTTTGCTACTGTTATGAATCGTAATGTAAATATCTGATATGCAGGATGTAGTTTCATTGTTACAAATTGAACATAATTAAAGCATAGTGATTAATCACAAAAACAATATGTAATTATATATGTGTTTTCCGATGGTCTTAGGTGACCCCTGTGAAAGGGTCGTTCGACCCCCAAAGGGGTCGAGACCCACAGGTTGAGAACTGCTGATTTAGATAGAGGGATGGAAGGTACAGAAAATTAGGTTGCTGTCCTCCTTGCTGTCTGCCAAGCTACCACTGCCCGGCTCCATGTCTATTCGTGGACAAGTAAGGACTCTGGCTCCCTAACTGATTTCAGCCACAAAAAAGATGTGTTCATTTTGAGGGCCATTAATTTCTTCTCAACAAGATTACGTATCAAGTGGTTTCACCATCTTTAAAGCCTGAGCTGAGTCTTCTTTTGGTCCAACTCCTCACCCACACCAGCCGAGATCTCCTTGTCCTTGATTCTAAGGAAACAATGAGTCAGTCTTGCATTTACTCACTCTCAGCTGTATACTCAAGACATACTGTTGGCTTCCTTTTTAAAATCCTAGTTCTTCAGTAACTAGTCTCCTACAGTGTCCAGGCTGTGGTATAACAAAATACCACAGACTGGGTAACACATATACAAACAACACTTATTTCTCACAGTTTTGAAGGCTAGGAAGTCCAAGACCCTGGTACCAGCATGGTTGTGGTCTGGTGAGAGCCCCCTTCCTGCTTCACAGCCTATGGTCTCAATGTGGTGGAAAGGGCTAGGGAGCTCTGTGGGGTCTCTTTTATAAGAACACTAATCCCCTTCATGGGAGCCCCACTCTCATGACCTAGTACAGTGATGGCGAACCTTTTGAGCTCGGCGTGTCAGCATTTTGAAAAACCCTAACTTAACTCTGGTGCCGTGTCACATATAGAAATTTTTTGATATTTGCAACCATAGTAAAACAAAGACTTATATTTTTGATATTTATTTTATATATTTAAATGCCATTTAACAAAGAAAAATCAACCAAAAAAATGAGTTTGTGTGTCACCTGTGACACGTGTGTCATAGGTTCGCCATCACTGACCTAGTAGCTCCAAAGACCCTACCTTCTAATACCATCACCCCAGGGGTGAAGGGGTCTAAGATTTCAACATATGAATTTGGGGAGGACGCAGACATTCAGATTATAGCATATACTGTCCTGTCAGAAACTTTATTTCTTCTCTTGTACTGTAGCTTCCCCAGTGGCTGGATTTTTCTGTTGTTGACTTCATTTTCTCCTTACGTACAGCAACCCTTCCACTGTCAATGCCACTGCCCATCCACCTGGGCTCTTTATGAATATCTGACCCACTCTTAGTTGGCCAGTTACCATGGGCTTTGACTTTGCATATCACCTGGTATTCTCTTGAGGACTAACACTAGTTTTGAGTTGCCTTTCAGCTCACATTTCTGGGTACCATTTGTCCTAAAATAGCGGTGGTTCTAATTGGGTACTTAGTCTCTTCTTTTTTTCTTGTTGGCTCATTTTACTGCCGTCTAAGCTCAGGTTAGAGAAGGCTAAATCTGACAACTGAAAAGAACACTTAAAAATTTGTTAATTGGGGTTTTCTTTAGAATTGTATTGTCAGTTGTATTGTGCTTTTCTGCCTTCTCTAAAATTAATATTACTTCTCATGAATGTATTTGAATACATCTTTACATTTGATTTCCATAACTCCTACATTTTCAAGCAGTTAATATTTTTGCATAATGACACTGATAGACAAAGCTTGAGAAGTAATACATTGTTAGCTTACAACTGAGTTCTATGTCGAATTCTGATTCCTTAATTTGCTAATGGTCTATGATAAGAACCTAGAATTTGAACTGAGTCATACCAGGGTCAATCCATCCCAGGGTTCATCTAGAAATAGTTACCTCAAGTAGTATGCAGTGAGAATATGCAACTACTCTACCCAGCAAGCTTTCAAAGCAACTATATCCCAGAATGGTAGGACTCATTTATGGCCCTATTAGTCATAAATATTTCCATGCCTTTTATGAATCCATTTGTGTTTCCTATGAAAGCCACTTCTGCTGTGGACATCAGTCACACTCTTTGTATCAAATAGAGAAATCGTTACAGAGAATGATGTAGTGAGAGAAAATTTTATGATTTATGCTACTATAATGTATTGAAGATATGGTTTGATCTAGAAAAACAGATATAGATGATTTAAAATATTTTTTATGTTTGGTACATTTAGTGTGATGTAGTGGAAAGAATGTAGACTTCAAAGTTCAGATTTAACTGTCCCATCGCACAAGGCACCCAGGCCCATTTTTCCACTCTTACACCATCTACCAGAAGCCTGGCCCTCTTCAGCGTGTCTGTTCACTAAATCCAGTTCAGATTTAACTGTTGGAAGCATAATATATAACTTTTTACAGGAATAACTCTGTTTTCAAATTTAAAGTAATGATTGAAATGCCTCTCACTATAGAATTTCAAGAGGAAAATCTGGGGTATGGGATATCCCCTATACTCTAAAAACCATGGTGGCCCCCTAGCTTCCTGTGGCCACAGCTGGTTCTATTTTGACTGCACTGACTGGCTAAATTAAAACATGAAATAGGAGGATCAAATTTTTAGAGACAAACATACCATTGTAGCCAATACATTGGTAAGTTTTTAAAAATTGATTCTACATATACTATGTGCCACATAACTCTAATGAGGCCAATAGAACAGTGAGTCTGAAGTGGTTAAACAATAAAACTTGAAGTCTGCTGCCAAATAGAGCACGTAATGATATTTGACCTTAAGTGTCATGGTGTTAATAGTACAGGGTTCATATCTACTCAGATGAGATCAGGAAATTACTCTTCCTGCTTGAAATTGCTAAGTTTTAAATGTTTCTATTGCCATAATAAGGTAAAATACGGAAGTTTGAATCAGAGGGAGAAATGTGAGGTCACATAATAAAGAGAGGAGACATTCCTATTATATGGCAGGCATTAAAAGGGATCCTTGAAGGAAAGCAAGCCCTTTAAATATAGCTGGTGAAGACTATCTAAAACCAGCACTTTGAACATTTATAATACGAGACTATTATCTACCTTTCATATATGAGAGTGACAACCTCAGTACAAAACAACCTCTGACTAGGATCACACAGAAGATATATAAAAAGAACAATAGAACCTAGAGGCTCAAAATAAGATGAAAATTCTGACCAGACTAGAACAGAAATAATTCTACTGGTCACATCAAGAAAGGAAGCCAACAAGTTAAGACTGGTTGGGGAAAAAAGAATATAAATCAATATTAGAATTCTCATTCTGCATCAAAGATTAATTAAATTATTAACTAAACTCTATACTTAAATGTATATGCTTCATGATGTATAGTTTAATTATTTGTTTTTTAAATACCAATTAATATTTACTTATTCATAGATAGATGAACAGATCTCATATTCATCCTTTTTATTCATAGGTAGATATTTGGATTGGCTGGACTCAAATAATACTTGAATTTGAGATTGTGTGTCATAAGTGACAATTTGAGAAAAAGGGTACTCTACCCAAACATACTTTAGTAGGGCTTGTTCCTAAAGTTAGCAGTCTAGTTCACTAAGGTAAAAAGACTCACACATACACACACACACACAAAGTATTCCAGTTTGCCATAAGGGAGGCAACTATTATTCTAAAGCAAAACTGTTTTGTGAAAAGCCAGTTTGTCAAGCTGCTAACTCACTAAAGGCCATTTCAGCAAAAATCAATTCACTGTGATCAACTGTTACATTACTGAGGGGTTTTTGTTTTATTTTTTTAGCTTCTCCTCTGTGTCACAGCAGTCGCATCACCATGAATCTCTAAGTCCAGCTCAGTTGAATGTGAATCTCAAGTGTGTTTCCAATTTCAGATACAGTGGGGAGACAGTGAGCCTTACTTCAGTGATACTTATTTTCTTCTCTATGTTTGAGGACTTACGTTCTATCCCAGTTCTTTCCCCTACAATTGCTTCTGTTTTCCCAGGCAAAACACGTGGTTTAAGACCGTTGTCTCTCAGCATTCACTTGGTCAGATGGTTAGGTGATCATGCAGGTAATTGGCTTTTGGCAACTGGGTCATCCAGTGAAGTGCCCACTAATTAAATAGTCATTTAGGGAATTGAAGAGCACCAACTTCAATTCTGTCTCATCTTGAAGGTGATGTGTGCATGGGAGCTACCACCAAGAATAACTTAGAGAGTCCATGACATGCTCTGACCTGCACATCGATCTTTCCCACACTGCTTACATTAATTTTTAGTCATTCTCATATCAACTTTATGATTTTTTTCAATATCCTCATAGTACCTATACTATTATTTATTTAATATTTATTGAAATGGACTCACTTTTTAATTTAATTCATTTAAAGAAACATTTTATACTATCTTACAGAGCATATATTTTTGTAAATTCACTCATTTGACATGCCTTTATTTTAATTTTTTAAGTACATATAAAAATACATAACTCTGTGAATAAAAAATATTCATCTCTGAACTACCCAAGCTCATCTCACATATCATTATAGATATGTAATGGGGTTCAGGACAGGTCACCCCAAAATATGCCACAGTGCATATTGATTATTTCGAATTAAAGTAACTTAAAAAATAGCCAGTGAAAAAAAGAACACTCTGACCCTCATCTGTTTCTCCTGAAAGTAGGAAGTAAATCTCTCATACGCACCAGGAGATAAAGAGACATCCTTATGCCAGAGATAGGGAATTCAGGGCTGAGAAGACTATGTAAACAAACTCTGCTTAGGATCTTCACTCATTACATGTCCAAGCCTAAGTTTCTTTGTCTTATCAATTCCTCACACATTTATGGGGGGTTTTTTTGGTCTAAAAAAATAGAAAAGCTGCCTGTTTTGGCCACTTTTTAGTACCATATCTCTGAGACCTCTATACATACAAAATTAAATTTGTTTTTTCTCCTGCTAATCTGTTTAGTGTGACTTTAATTCTTAAACCAGCCAGAACCTGGAAAGGTAGCAGGAAAATTTCTTTCCTTCCCAACACATACTTTGGAAAAAGTTTATATCTATATCTATAAAAGCCTAAGCTACCGTTATGACCAGTTGACCGAATGACCATTCAACCAGTCGCTATGATGTGTACTGACCACCAGGGGGCAGCTGCTCAATGCAGGAGCTGGCCTCTGGTGCGCTCCCACAGCCAACCTTCTGCTGCTGGCCAACTTCCCGTGGCCCCTCCCCCCAGCTGTCCGGCCCCGATCGGGACTGGACAAGATGGCCCTGATTGGCCCCAATCACTGGCCAGGCCGAGGGACTCCACCTGTGCACGAATTCATGCACGGGGCCTCTAGTAAAGGAATAAAGAACATGATAACCTTGCATCCTGCTTAGCAGCTGCCTTCTCCACAGCAATATTCCACAGGACCAGTGGTTTTCAACCACTGCACCCTGGCTCCACCCCAGGCCAAGTGATTAAGTATCCCCCAGTGGAGTGGGACCCAGGCATGACATTTTATTTGTTTGTTTATTTATTTTCTTTATTTTTATTGATTTCAGAGAGCGATAGAAACATCAATGATGAGAGAGAATCATTGATCACCTGCCTCCTGCATGCCCCCACTGGGGATTGAGTCCACAATCTGGGCATGTGCCCTTTGACCAGAATCAAACCTGGGACCCTTTAGTAGGCAGGCGGACACTCTATCTACTGAGCCAAAACGGCTAGTGTGGGGCATGACATTTTATAAAAGCTTTGAGTTGATTCTAAGTGCAGTCAGGATTGAGAACCATTGCACTGGCCCATATTCTCCTCGTTAATCCCATAAGGCAGTGGTCGGCAAACTCATTAGTCAACAGAGCCAAATATCAGCAGTACAACGATTGAAATTTCTTTTGAGAGCCAAATTTTTTAAACTTAAACTATATAGGTAGGTACATTGTTATTAACTTAATTAGGGTACTCCTAAGCTGGCCTTTGCTAAAAACGTCCTCAATCTGATTGAAGTACGTTCGCTGAGGTCGACCCCTTCCAACTCTCCCATCCACACTCAGCTTGTATACTTGTTTCGTCTATCTCGGTGGTCAGCAAACTCATTAGTCAACAGAGCCAAATATCAACAGTACTTCTTCAAAATAGACTCGCCCAGGCCGAAAACCGACTTCTGCTCATGGGCCACGAAGTTTCAATCACACTGTACGTGCGCGCCCGCACATGGAATTTTGTGGAAGAGCCACACTCAAGGGGCCAAAGAGCCGCATGTGGCTCGCGAGCCGCAGTTTGCTGACCACTGCCATAAGGGAAGGAGTGGAGAGGAGTTCTTTCAAAGCCACATTCCCTAACACTAGAACAATAGCTGCCCTGAGGCAGTCTTGAGTTACTATTCTAAAAAGGGTAGCTAGTACTGCCACTTGGGAAGCAAAAAGATCATTTTTAATTTTTTGGCAGTAGAGTAAACCACTAAGTCCAAGACTAAGAGACGATCCTAGAAGACTGTGTCCTGAATGATGAGATTAGGAATTCCCTTGAATTGTATCCTCTGGTTTTTGTTGTTCTGTTTTGTTTTTTCACATTACCTCTTAGTTACTCTTTGTTCTTGTGGTCCAAGCAGTATTTCTGAGACCTAATTTATCTCTGTTTCTGATTCCTTCCTTGTCCTTGAGTGGAGTCACTCAACTTTTAGCTGCCTCACTCTCCTCACTCTTAAAATAAAAATAAGAAAAATAAAATTCCTGAGCCAGTTAACAGGACTGCTAGCCTTCTGTGCTGGAGCTATGTCCTACAAATTTCTGACGAATAATAATAGCTTGTTTTAAAAATGTCTTCAGTTATGATACATGTTTCTATGAAAGATTAAATAAGTAGCATTAATCATTTTAAACTATCTCTTCCTTCCCTCCCAGGCTAAGCATACATGAGCAAATACAATATGAGCTTTCATTGTGTTGGCAAGGATATTTATAAATGAGTGTGTGTGTGTGTGTGTGTGTGTGTGTGTGTGTGTGTGTGTTTACACAAGCGATTTAAAAATAACCCAAGTGAACTAAGTAAAGTAAGAGTATGGCATGCTAACCAGGAATATTAGGAAGCAAAGGCCCTTCAATATCTGAATTAGCTCTGGCACAGTTTCAGGAAAGAACCGGCTCACATCTCTTGCATAAGACTTATGTAAGAGATTAGATGTGGTGCCTGAACTATTCCAGCAAGGGAAAAAGAAAAGTATGCTACATTGTCCTTACTTGCTTAGCTCTCCCAGTTTCAATGAATTATTTGCTTATAGAACTAAACCATCTCTAACTCTTTAAAAAATAAAAAGCTTAGTTTTTCTAGTGTTTGTCACACAAGACTTGGTTTACTAGATGTAAACCAAGAAAACAAAGCTATGGTACAGGCAGTAAGTAACTTAGAAACTGGGTAAAGATTTAAATAGATTCAGATATAAACAATAACAAAAGTAGCAGTTTTACTATTAAACTTAAAATGCCAAGGCCACATTTCACACATAGCTATTACATATCATTAAAGAAATAATTAGGTTTTCCCACATAACATAAATTAGCTCCTCAAAATTTTGAACTAAAAATTTATTGTCATAATCATTATACTCTGAAAAGGATTAGATCAAACCTGATTCCCAGATACTTTGACCAAAATAGAAATGAAAGTCAGACATAGGCTTCTCTGTAGTATAAGGTTTTGCTTGGTTCTCCTTTATAACAAATATATATATATTTTCTCATGGAGCTGTGTGGTGTAGAGAAAAGAACTTGTCAGACCAGCCAGTTTAGGAATAGATGCACGTATCATCACTTACTTGTATGACCCAAGAAAATTGTTTAATTACTCTGAGTTTACTTTCCCAATTATAAAATGAGAATAAGATCTACCTCTTAGTGTTGTTGTGAGGATTTATTCTTTTTTTAAAAGTATATTTTTATTGATTTCAGAGAGGAAGGGAGAAGGAAAGAGAGCTAGAAACATTAATGACTAGAGGCTCGGTGCACAAAAATTCAGACACTCAGGGGGTCCCTCAGCCCGGCCTGTGCCCTCTTGCAGTCCGGGACCCCTCGGTGGATATCCACCTGCTGGCTTAGGCCCGGTCCCTGGGGGATCGGGCCTAAGCTGGCAGTCAGACACCCCTCTGGCAACCTAGGAGCCCTTGGGGGGACTCGGGGCGGGGGGGGGAGGGATATCCGACTGATGGCTTAGGCCCGCTCCCTTGAGCTCCCCTTCCCTCTGTTAGTACATTACCATTGGCCCACATACCTTACCCTATGCATCTCTTCCATTTGGCTATTCCTGAGTTTTATCTTTTCATAATAAACCAGTAGTCTAGTAAGTAAGCTGTTTTTCTGAGAGCTACTCTGGCAAATTAACCAAACCCAAGGAAGGAGTCATGGACACCTCTGACTTATAGCCAGTTAGTCTGAAGCATAGGTGACAACCTGGACTTGCAATTGGTGTCTTAAGTGGGCAGAGTGGGGGGACAGTCTTGCAGGCCTGAGTCCTTAACCTGTGGAATCTGACACTAACTCCAGGTAGATAATATCAAAACTCAATTGCAGGACACCTAGCTAATGAAGCAGAACTGTAGCGTAGGGATCCCCTCCCCACACTTGGTGACCAGAGTACAGAAGTGTAGAGTAAACATAGAGAGCAGAAGAAAAATACAGGAGTGCCTTTCCTAGACAGCTTACTATGTAACTGGCATGTTCTCAGCCCTTTACTTAGGAAACAAATTCATTTAATCCTCATAGCAATCCAATGAGGTAGGTATTATTATTACCCTTCCTTTCTTGATGAGCAAACCTAGCCCAAGTCACCCATCTTCTAAGTGGGTAACAGGATTATGTGAGGTTGTGTGACTTTAGTAGAACCTGCAAGTGGATGAGATAAATAAATATACTAGCACTTAGCAAACCACAGGGTTCATATGACATTCTCCTGCATGGTCATTATACCTACTTCTCCTCTTTCCGGAGAATAAATTTTGCAATGAGGTAATATATGTTCCATGAATCTGTAGTGCCCCTAACTGAGCCAGGATGTCCCTTAGATGGCATTAGCACTCAGTTTGAGCTGTATTTTTGAAATCCCAGCTGGGCCCTGACACTGAGCCTTACTACAGGCCTCACCCGGTCCCTGGGCCTGGCTTCAATGAGAAGATGGAGGTGCTAGGGCGTGGTTTGTCCATACACTGTATTTTGAAAAGCTCGAAGTAGGAGGAATTAAAAGCAGATTTAGTGATCTATTAAACACTGGAATAATGGAAACAAGCCTAAAATATCTGCATAGAGGAAACTTGGGCTTCGTCGTCGTTATCGGAGAAATGAAAGTCTGCACATGTGTTTGGCTTATGAACATGAAAACATCAAGTCGTGATTGTTTTGAGATGAGGCACAGTCAGAGTCATAAAATGTCTTTAGAAACATTATGTAATGAGATGGATAATGTGCGCAAACTAACCACAGTGCCTATATATGGAGCAAATATGAGCTAATCTGCAATGGTTTTATTATATTCTGTTTTAGAGCATATAAACTTTTCAGAACTTATGGTTGGAATGAGAAATGGGCCTTTCCCCAAGTATTCCTAGATGGGAGGTAGGTTTAACGTAAACTGTACTGATTTCACTATCTTGCCCAAAATCTCAAATAAAAAGCTGCAGCCCTGGCTGGGTGGCTCAGCTGGTTAGAGCATCATTCCATTATGTCAAGGTTGTGGGATTGATCGCTGGTCAGGGCACATACAAGAATCAACCAATGCATGCATAAAGGAGTGGAACAACAAGTCTCTCTCTCTCTCGCTCTCTCTCTCTCTCTCTCTCTCTCTGTCTCTCTCTTTCTCCCCCTAAAATCAACTAAAAATAAAATAAAATGTAAAGCTGCTCAGGGCACCTGAAGTGTGATTGAGGAATGCCAGGGCAGCTGCCCAGCCTCCTGCGGTTCTCAAGGCACTGGCTGCCCTCAAGGCACTAGGCTGCCCTGCATCCTTTTCTGGTGAGAAACACAATTTCAGGGCTTCCAATGTTTCATGAATCAGCTACTTTGGTGGAACTGACTCACTTGGTCCTTATAAGCAGTTATCATGGCCATGTACCTTCCATATAGAAATTTGCCCAAGGATAGTGAACCATGTACAGTTCACAACTATTATAACCAAAACTATTATAGCTCTGCTTGAGGATTAGCAAAATCAATGTCACCCAGCCCATTGGGAAGTAGTTCTACCACCTTTCATTTCTTTAGATCTGAATGGCTTGAAAGTGACATTTATTATGCCTTCACTGCTCAGTTCAGTCTGGGTATATGAAGTATTTTTATATTTATTTCAGTATTAACTCTCTTCCAAAATGCCCAAACACATCAATTGATAATGCATGCCCCAACTTAACTGGGTCACACAAAACAGTCTGATATCCAAATAGACTGAAAGCCAAAGGCATGTGCCCACATGTATATGGAGGAACCCCCCTCCTCTCTGGTTCTTCCTGGGATCCAGTAGGCCATAAGTGAATGGCTGATGTGTAGCAGAAGGGACAGCAACAGCGTCAACCAGAATATTAAATATTAACAAAGGTCATTTCCTATCATGCTTTTATTTTATTTATTTTTAAAATATAGTTTATATTTATAAAATATATATTTTATTTCAGAGAGGAAGGAAGAGGGACAGGAAGATAGAAACATCAATAATGAGAGAGAATCATTGATCAGCTGCTTTCTGCATGCCCCTCAATGGGGATCAAGCCCACAACCCGGGCATGTGCCCTGACCGGGAATTGAACCTCAACATCCTGGTTCATAGGTTGATGCTCAACCACTAAGCCATGATGGTTGGGCCCATCGTGCTTCTAGATGAAACAGAAATAGAAGTTCTCCAGTGAATATCCTCATGCACCCCTAGAGTGGTATGTCCCCCCAATTTGGACACTAGCACTCCCTTAAAACATAATTAAAGAGTTAGAGTTATAGAATGCTAACCCAGTTGGTATGGCTCAGTGGTTGAGTGTTGACCTATGAACCAGGAGGTCACGGTTCAATTCCCAGTCAGGGCACATGCCCAGGTTGTAGGCTCGGTCCCCAGTAGGGGGTATGCAGGAAACAGCCGATCAATGATGTTTTCTCATCGTTGATGTTTCTATCTCTGTCTCCCTCTCCCTTCCTCTCTCTGAAGTCAATTAAAAATAATTTTTTTAAATGTTGTAGAATGCTAAAACTAGAGCTCCTTCAACCCCATCATTTAAGGATTGATGAGTATAAAGCAAGGGCCCTTGAACGTTTTTCAGAGTTGTTTTTCTCTGCCTCCCCACAAGCTCACCCTGGAAGTTACAATTTAATGCAAGATTGCTTTTCAGCTACTGCTCTCCTCCTGCACCGTTTGGTAGCTTTGCTGCACAAGATTACAGAGCTGACTTATTCCATCTGAGAGTCTGTGACGTGCCCATGATAGATGGACCAATTCTAGCGTCTAATAGGAATACATTTCAGTTTGCCAAATGCTGTCACTGAAGTGGACCTCCAGTCCCCAGGGAGCAGTGGGATGTGTGGCCACAAAAACAATGCCATTGTGGGTCAGATCTGTTTTTATACACAAAGACCAGTCATCTCATGTCATATGTAGATATGATCTGTTGGCAATATTTAGATATGATGAAAATAATTTAAAATATATTTTGCAATAAGAATAGAAACATTAAAAAATCACTGTCATGTTTATGCAAAAATTATTATTATTATTATTATTACTGTAAGAGCTTTTCATTGTATGGCTTTAAAAACAGTGGACATTTTCTCTGAAGATGAGCTATGAGAGATTTGTTGATCTGAGGACTGCACTAGAGTTATGCCAGAATTGATGAGTGGCAATCGTTCCTAACTGAAGAGAAGACCAGAACAACGATCCATGAATACAGGACATGATCGAATGTTAACTATTTCCTCAGATGTTTCTTGAGACAGATGTATATCAATAAGAATAGAGAATAAGGAGAAATTCAATTTATCCTATTATATGGATAATGGCAACACTAAGATGTTAAATCCTATGTGCAGCTGCATGTTGTATTTCTGGTTTCAGACTACCAATCTGATAGTTTTAAAAGTATAATTGTGGACTCATGGGCTATTTATTCATTGGCTTACAATTACAATCATTGTTTTGAGCTTCAGAGAGTCTAAAATTTGGCCATTTGAAGGCCCTTCAAATTGTGCCCTTTTTAACTTGTTTTACTTTTTATTTTGAAATCATTTCAAACTTACAGAAAAGTTGCAACAATAACACAAAGAACGTTCTCATTCTGTGACCCAGTCATTAACATTTTACAGCATTCTCTCTCTCTCTGTGCTGTTTTTTTCTGGAGCCATTTGAGTGAATCATAGTCATGATGCCCCATTAACTATAAACACTTGAGTGTGCATTTCCCAGAAACAAGGCCTTCTCTTACGTAACCAAAGGACGGCCACCCAATCCAGAAATCAACAACAATACGGTATTGCCATGATCCCTGAAATGTTTGTCAGCTCCTCACTCAGAAAGAAATTTAGTGCCCAGCTCTTGGCGGGGAAAAGGCAGTTTATAATGTTATAATATGCAACCCAAAACTAAAATATCTGTTTGCTATGTAGAGCTTGCAATTCCAGTAACTATCTCTAGAACTGGAACATTATTTCACTGAATATCCTTGGGTGATGTATGGCCTTGTGGAGAAAGATAATTGAGAGAAATCGGCCATAAATCCAGTTCATTATTTTTGTCTTTCTCTGGCAAAATACATTCTTTTTCTATATAAGGACATAAGTATCTACACATAGGTACTCTCAAGAGCAAGAGTTAAAAAGAAGACCCCTGAGCATATGTAGGGCTTTGCTGACTTTAAAATTGCTTTACCTGTACTTATTGGTCTTTAGAGGGGCAGACTCAGTTAGAACTTACAAGTTCTCAGATATTATAAGTGAGCTCCGGGTCTTGGTCTGTGCATAGCACAGCTGACTTCCCAAGACACTGGAAGTCTGGGGGTTAGAGGTCGAAAAAGTCTGGCACTCTCAGGGATTTATGAAAATATAAATGTTGGGAAAATATAAATATTGGGGCTTGCTTTTCTCCTTTTCACGTTAATGGCATTTTTAAAAATATATATTTTATTGATTTTTTTACAGAGAGGAAGGGAGAGGGACAGAGATCAGAAACATCGATGAGAGAGAAACATCAATCAGTCGCCTCCTGCACCTGCACACCCCCTACTGGGGATGCGCCAAACCAAGGTACATGCCCTTGACTGGAATTGAACCCGAGACCCTTCAGCCCACAGGCCGATGCTCTATCGATTGAGCCAACCCGGTTAGGGCAATGGCATTTTTATTATTTTGTTTTCTACTTCCCATATGCTACTAAAAATAAAGGGGGTTTATTTTCTGTTTAATATACACACACACACACACACACACACACACACTTTTATTGATTTCAGAGAGGAAGAGAGAGGGAGAGAGATAGAAACATCAATGATCAGAATCATTGAATGGCTGCCTCCTGCACGCCCCCTACTGGAGCTATTTTCTCTTTATCTGAGGTGTAAGATAAGCCAAACTGCTTTTCCTTTTACAAATACTTACAAATATTTTTTGGAACACACATACACACAAAGCAAACAATACCTTTAATATAGAGTACAAATATTTTCTCAACCTATATTTACATACATATTACCTTGCCATATAGTTTATTCACACTCCAGGATTGAGAAAGCCAGTTGAAGTCTCTGTTTACAAAGCCTTGTTAATCCCCTCCACACCCCCTCCCCCCCCACTGGAAATCCTATTCTTCGTAAGAGAAACAGGGTCCCATGCAAACAGTCTATATAAACCCTAACCAATGATCTCGAGTCATTGCTAGAGTAAAGTGACAGCTCACATCTCATGAAATGTATTTGTTTTGATAGGAGACCCTTGGGTCACATCTGTTTACAATCCTTCATTAGACGGAGAAGAGGGTGACACACAAGCAATATGACCCAGGCAACCCAGAGAATCACTCTTTCCCACATGCATGAACATGTCCCAGCCGTGCGGGCTTGCACGTAGACTAGCTTGCCCTTCTCCACTTCCAGACTAACCAATGATTATTTTTACTTATTTATGGCAGCCTATCTCCAAAAAGAATTTGAGGCAGCTTGCAAAATTGATTAATAGCCATTAGCTAAACAGACTTCAGGGCCAAAGTCGGGTTTCCTCTGGAAGAAAGTTTCACCACACTAAACATAACAGTTGATCAATGCCAGGAGTCAGCTAAAAATTGCATGGGAACACTCATGCATGCTCACTATGTATTTTCTGTGCTCTGGAAATACAAATGCACTTCAAAAACTGCATAATATAGGTTACAGCGACCCAGACCACTAGCAATGATGGAAATGTTGTTGGCAGCTTCAAAAATAAGGGACATCTATGTAACAAACTATACAGAGCTTGTCTTTCAATAAGAGTGGCTCTTTGTTTACATAGGAAATATTTAAATTTGGTCCAGCTACAAACAAAATTTTCCTATGGAAAAAACGGTGAGATTTGTTAATTTGTTTTTTGTGTGTGTGTGTGTGTTTTGTTTGTTTGTTTGTTTGCCAACCTGAAGAACTACTATGCCAGGAAGGATTTTGTTTTTGAACATGTACACAAAGAGGCAAGGGTTCCCCCAAATAAGATCTAGAACTCTGGAATATTTTATTTCCCAATTTGGAATCTTTTATTACAGAGGCCTTGAGCTGTTTTGGATTTTTCTCTTTTTCTGTTTTGTTCTGTTTTGGATTTTTCAAAAGAGCGTATTAGAAAATATTAGAGGCCCGATGCATGAAATTCGTGCAAGAGTAGGCCTTTGCAGTCGCGGCTGCCTCGGCTCTCACAGCCCTGGCTTCGTCCAGAAGATCTACCGGAAGGTCGTCCGGATGGTAGTTTCACTGTTTGGCCATTTGGTCGGTTTGCATATTATGCTTTTATTATTATAGATACCCCAAATCTGGATATCCCAGTCCAGGCCCCATTATTTCTTGCTTAGACTAGTGCAGTAACCTTACAATTGGTCTCCTCTATTCCATGCCCACTGAACTAAGGTCTATTCTCCACAAGGCAGCCTCTGAAAATGGAAAACAGATGATGAACTCCTTTCCTCAGACCCTTCAAAGCCTTCTCATCTAACTCAGGTATGTGATTTCATTATGTCCCATGACCTCCTGCTCTTACCTGCTGCTCTGATCCCATCTCTTGCTCCTTCCCTTTGCTCACTTTGTCCTATTTTTTTAGTCTCTCTACTATACTTCCAACATACTGAGCCCACTCCTACCTCAGGTCCTTTGGACTTCTTTCTACATGGAACATTTTTACCCCCAGTTATCTTTGCAGTATCTGCTTCAAAACCGCCGGAGTGGCTCAGTGTTGCACGTCAACCTATGATCCAGGAGGTCACTGTTCGATTCTTGGTCAGGGCACATGCCTGAGTTGCAGGCTCAATCCCTAGTGGGGGGCATGCAAGAGGCCGCCGATCAATGATTTTCTCTCATCATTGATATTTCTATCTCTCTCTCTCCCTCCCTTCCTCTCTGAAATCAATATATATATATATCCTTCAGCACTGTACTCAAATGTTACCTTACCAAAGATAACTTTCTCTAACTGGTCACCTTATATGAACTAGCACACTGTTCTCTCTGTCAATCTTCATCCTTGCCTTATTTTTCTCCTAATACCTTATGTGACATTACATATACATATATATTAATTTGTTTACTCTCTCCCCAGCTAGAATGCAATCTCCATACAGGCAGGACTAAGCTTTCATAGTCCCAGCATCTGAACATAGCCAGGAAAAGTGCTCACTGTTGAATGAACAATTTCTACCCACAAGCTGAGACATAACTTTTATTTGCTTTTGACTAAAATGACAACTGAGTGCAATAATACTGATAAGATTATACAGATCAAAAGTTCTGATGGGAAGCCATTTATATGAGTGCATCATTACCTTTTTTTCCCCCATCATCATGCCCCAAGGAGTTCTTATAAACATTTTTTTCCCTAATCCCACCCATCATGAAATTTAATACCATAGATATATTGTATGTGTTTTACATACTGTATACATCTCTCTCCGTGTGTGTGTGTGTGTGTGTGTGTGCGCGTGCGCGCTTTATAGCCCCATCTGGTCAAAAGTTCAGGTGACTAAGCCCTTAACCCGTGGAGTCTAACACCATTTCTGAGTATTTAGTCAGAAGTGAATTGCAGAACATCCAGCTGGTGTTCATGTTAGCACAAAGAAAAGGTCAGATCACTAATAACCCTGCTACACGTTTTCCGCTACAGTTTCCAGGGTTTCCCTCCCTCCCTTCATCCCTCTCTTTCTTGTTTATTTTGCATAGCTTATCATGAAAACACCACTCGGATCATGGTTGCTCAATGTCTTTGAGATGATCACTAAAATCTATTAGGATAGAAAGGCCTTTCTTTTTCTTTGCTGTAGCCTCCCACAATTTATGAGAAGTACCTGGTAATTAAACCCCAAGATTGTTAGCTCCTCTGATTCAAACAGCCCCTCTGTTCTATGGACAATAAAAATAAAAAAGGCCACAGGCTAACCTGACAAGCTCAGTGAAGGCCTGTATGGCAGTCTTGCAAACTTAAAGACCTAAAGTAACCACAAAGGATGGTTTGAAATTAAAACTTTAACTAAAAGCAGTTATGGTGGGTAGTCATGTCCTCGGCTGGTATTTTCCCTGAAAAGGTCAATTTTTACCTTAACTGAGCCTATTCTAATGTCCTCTTGCATCTAAGATAACGTACCTATGAAATGTCAGAGTAATTTGTAACTTCCCTTTTTCCCCACCCCCTGGGGCACCACCAAACGCATCTGGGCACCAGGACAGAGACCATAAATCCCTTCATTGTTATTGTTATCATGTTAATTGTTGATTGTTAACTATCCTGTACCCACCTAAGTAATGTATCTGCCATTTTACTGTTTATCCAATCCCAGAGGTTCTCCCTTTGCTTTTTCCCGCCTCCCTAATCCATCACCAATGGATTTCATGTAACCCACTTACATCTCCTCCTTTGAGTTAAGGTACAAAACAAGGTGAAAAACCACCATTCTCGGGAGCATTATCCCAATCTGTTGAGATTCCGCTTCCTGGAAATTGTCGACAGTTTGGTTCAAATAAACTCACAAAAGTTCTTTACAGGTTTGAATTTTTTACATTAACAGTTCAAACTGCAAGACAAGGTAAGTGACTCTCAACACAGTGCCCTCAGAGTCCTGGACCTGTCTCTTCCTTCAACAGTGTTTGGAGGAACAGCCCCAGGGACGCCCCTGCGGGTCTCCCACCACTCTCCAGGTCTTATCCAGTCATCACCTTCAGAACCACCTCAGCCACCCTCAGCCTCTGAGACCAGCCAACACCGTTTTGTGTTTTGTTTTTTACCTTAACTTCCTGTTGCTGAATAGCCATGAGCTCCCAAACTCATCAGAATTATTCCATCAAAGTTAGAAGCTGCAGTCACCCTCCAGGCCAACCTGCCTCTGCGGGCCTCCACACCTACCTCTCTCTGGGCTTCTATTTCGACCCCATGAATTGGCTTGTGAGGATGTGGCACTTTTTCCTCGAGTTGGCGGAGAAGAAGCCTGAGGGCGCTGAGCGTCTCTTAAGATGCAAAACCAGCGCGGTGGCCACATTCCCTTCCAGGACGTGCTGAAGCCTCCCCAGGACGAGTGGGCAAAACTCAGGGCGCCATGGAGGCCGCCCTGGCCTTGGAGAGGAACCCAGACCCAGGCCCTTTGGGAGGTGCAGGCCCTGGGTCTACCCACAGACCCTTGTCTCTATGACTTCCTGCAGAACCACTTCCGGGGTGAGCAGGTGAACTCATCAAGAAGATGGGTGACACCTGACTCACCTCCGCAGGCTGCCGGCCCAGGCTGAGCTGGGCGAGTATCTCTTCAAAAGGCTCACCTCAGCCCAGCTGTGGCTCCGTGGTTGAGCTTCCACCTATGAACGACGAGGTCACGGTTCGATTCCTGGTCAGGGCACATGCTCGGGTTGTGGGCTCGATCCCCAGTATGAGGAGGCAGCCGATCAGTAATATTCTCTCTCTCTCTCTCTCTCTCTCTCCATCTCTGAAATCAATAAAAATATATTTTAAAAAAAGAAAGGCTCACCTCGACCACGACTTGCAGCCTTTGGAGCCAGAGGCCTTGGAGAGGAACCCAAGCCTCTCCTTTGGGGGCCCCTCTGCATTGCCCTGGTGTCTGGCTTTTGCCTGAGCTTCTCCCAAAAACTACTAGCCGTTCTTTTAACCACTCCAAAGCCCTCTTTCTTTTTTGTTAATCCTCACTCGATGGTATTTTTCCATTGATTTTTTTTTTGTGTGTGTGTGACAGTGGTAGGGAGGGAGAGAGACAGAGAGAGAAACATTGATGAACACATCAAGCCGCACATGGCCCTACCAGGGCCAGGGATCAAGTCTGCAATTGAGGTACCAGGTCTGTGCCCTTGACCACAATCAAACCTGGGACCCTTCAGTCTGCAGGCCAACACTGTATCCACAGAGCAGATCCACGTGGGCCTCCCTGCGGTTTTAATTACTCCGGGGAAATCAGCGCCAGAGAGTTTCTAGTTAGTAGCAGTGCTCTACTCCATCCCTTTCATGCCCAAGCTGCCCCCCTTTCGAACTCTTTGAAACTTTCGCTCTAAGACTGTTTTACAGGCTTGTGAAGTTGCTGATAAAGACACCTCCCTAGGACATCTGCCTGGACTGCCTCCTAAAAAGCAAACAAACTTTTCAAAGACATCACATCACCCCTGATGTCTGCTCAATTTCTGCCCCCAAATCCTCTCTTCCTTGTCACCTAGCAACAGCTGCCAAGGCTTTAAAAGGGGGAGCCGCATTTTGTTTCTTGCCTCCATATTGATTAGCAATGCACTGGCCCTTGCCCTTCAGGGAAGTAAAATAAACTTCCTCTCTGCGTCTTTTCTTTTAGTTGTGAATTCTTTCACAGCCCCAGTCACCGGCCAAAACCCTAACAAGATCTATGAGACTTCACATGAGAAATCTCAAGAAACTATAGCTTTGTGCCCTTAAAGACACCTAATGGGGAAGCCTTCCCTGCTCTGGCACTCTTGCTCAAATATGGCCTGAGGCTCCTAGGGAAAAAGAAAACGACTTCCCCTCCAATGTAGGACGTAGGAAGTGACACGCCAGAATGAGCCTTCCTGACAATGAAGGACCAGCTATGTTTTTAATAACTGATCAATGCTACATTCTCATAATTGATCAGTGATGTTTTCATCAAAAGATCACAATCAAAGAGGGAAATGTTATATCCACTTTGAAATGGAGTCGAAGTTGCCATCCCAGAGGGACTGCCTGGCACATCTTATGCCTCAAATCTTTGGAATTTTAAAACAAAGTAACCTTTGGACTGTGCCTAAAGCAACATTGAGTCACAAAGAACTGTTTCTAAGGAAAAAGCACAAAGCAGATATTATGAAAATGCAAAGCATAGTTTAGAATTAGCAACACTATGTTAACTTATCTGAACCAATAAAAATGCCTTCCTTCTACTGATGTAATTGTTCCCTTTCCCGTCCTCAAAAATACCTTTTGCCCTTGTCTCCTAATCAGAACACTGGGTTTCCGCCCGAATCAGCACTTTCCAAATAGCTATTCCTTTTTAGCTCAAATAAATGCTTGTTGCCTTGCACTTTGGCTTTTTTATTTTTAGGTTGTCAATTTAAACTATCTTTAGCCTCTAAGATACAGTAAGATCTTTTATGAATGAATGCTCTTTTAGATGTTGAATTTCCTTCTAACATGGACTCTCAGAGGAATGTGTGACTATATGATTACAAGTAGCTGGAAGTGTTTTACTCTAAGGCAAGAAACTACCCAAGAAATGACTTGTATCTGGGTGGAAACATTTAGACTAGGGGCCCAGTGCACGAAATCGTGCACCTTGAAAGGAACTGTGGGCTGCAAGGCTGCAGTGGGCACAAGGGCAGGTCTTGGCCCATCCTCCGTTGCCCCCACCCGGCCCCTCCCACCATGACCCCCCCAATCCCCTCTCTGACAACCCACTGACGGTGGGAAGTGATTTGGGCCAGTGCCAGCAGAGGGTGTGAGCAGAGCCAGCGCTGTCAGTGGGTGTGAGCGGTGGCTGCTGCCCCAATTGCCCCTCAGGAGCAGGGGGAGGTGGAGAAGCCTGCAGGGGCGATCGAGCTGGCAGCTGCTGCTCGCACCTGCTGTTAAGAACCTTGACTCTTGGTTTGAATTTAGGCTCCACCTCTAATTAGCTGCACAACTTTGAATAAGTTAGTTCATTTCATCATTAGTAAAATGTGGATAGTAGTACCAATCTCAAAAATTCATTAAGTGAATTAAAGGAGATAATGTACTTGTGCGTGGCACAGGGTAGCTAATAAATGGCAGCTAGTTTGATAATCGAGCTAATAAATGGCAGCTGGTTTGATAATAGAACACCTAGTTGCACTTGATGATATGCAAACCAGGATTTATGGCCTTCAGGGCAGCTCTCTGAAGGCACCACCACACCCACCACCAGAGGCAGCCACTCAACCACAGTGCTGCTTCAGTGGGTCAAAGGCCTCTTCCCTGTGACTTGCTGGCCTCATTTTCCAGGTTTCCCTTTACAGAACATGATTTTACACAGCCTGCCTGGGTCTTTATTGCCTGCCTCCTGGTGCTGGGAGGAGGAAATCATTCCTGGGGAGACGTTGTGTAGGGTCCCTGTGCCCCTGTTTGCCATAGGCAGTTGGGTGAGAACAGTGACTTGATGATACCTCCCCTCTCTTCCCTGCTTTCCCGCTCCCATCTTTCTTCCGGAGCCATAATGTCTGATGTCCTGCATGAACCTTGGGAGCTTAGCTCTTATCTTTGGTCCAGGAAACAGAGATGTTGGTCAGGCTCCTAACCCACACATACATAAATTTGTGGAAGGCCTTGTTTCTTATATTTACCAGGTTTGCTTCCTGAGAAATGATGACCCCCCCCCTCCCAATATTGATTAATTTCGGGGCTTGCTGTGGCCATGATCAGCTGTGGCCATCTCAGATACTGTGCAACTAGCCAACCACTTGTATTTTAATGGCCAGGCTATCACAAGTGTATCCGGGCAATCAATGGGTCCGTGCTGCCTGTCACTACTTGAGCCAATTAAGCAGAGACAGGGTTGAATCATATATGAGCATTTATTCCAATACTGCTGGCAGTATGGGAGAGCAGCAGGTCATCCAGGAAAATCTGCTCTGCAACCCCCATAAGCCAACAGCTTATACCCATATGGGGTAGGACAAAGATTCCATGGGGAAGTAGGATTATAGGCATGGGGAAGTAGGAGGCTGGGGTGGGACTCCATTGTTTGGGCAACAAGGTTGTTACTCTTTCCATGATGGTAAGCAGTTCCTGAATGGAATGGTTCCAAGGTTGATTCCCAGGTCCTGGGGATGTACAACTCCCAGCCAGGTCAGAATGTCCTTTCTTTAACCAACACAAGGCAATCATGGTTAACAGAGCATGATGAATATTTCCCATAACCATAGCTAGTCCCCAATATTCTATTTTTGCCCCTAACACAAGGACAGGTTATGATAAAAAGAAAATATGCAAGTAGATCGTGTTTTCTGACCGTCTTGGTATTGGTGAAAAACTACCTAATTTCTAATGTGTTCTAAAATCACACAAGCTTATTTTATTCAAACACATAGAAATTTGTTTCATTTTAACAACTATTCTATTTCAGTGGATAAAACATGTTTTAACCACCTCCTATGCATCCCACTGACCAGGGAAGGATTCCTGCACTAAAGTTATGGGGATGGCACCCGTGACAGATGAGATTCCCAGCAGTTTGTCACAAACACTCACAACCCAGGGGAGGACAGTGCACGCCATGCAGGGCCACACAGGAATAGAGTGAACAAACATAGGCTGTGGGAGGCAGTCTTGGTAGTATCAGGAGTGAAGGGACATGTAGTTTCCCCGGAGGATGTGATTGGCTTGTTGGAGTAATTCCACGGCTGGCAGGGAACTGAAACTCCCTCCTCCAGGCTAAGCAGGAACTGCCTGTGGTTTCCTTGATAAGGAGGGCTGTTTGGCTACCGACCTTATCCATAGGTGCAGGGTGGGGAGGGGCAATGCCATTAGGACATTCAGGGCCCTCCACTTGTCAAGGTGCCAAATAATATTGGACCTTAATTAAAAAAAAACTCCTTTGTGGTGGGGCTGAGGCTGGTGTTCCCATGGGGGAGGAGTTGTGTCGTAGTCCCCTGGAACTTTCTCCTTTTCTTCTCCCCTAGTGCTGGCAGGCTAAGGAGAAGGATGATGATCTTAGGGTTGACTTGTCCTCCCCGGCCCTATGATATTGGGTATGATTTCTGGTGGGAATTCTGTGCTTTTCCCGTCTCTCCTGGACTTCAGCCTTGGGTTGGGACATGCAGTAGCTTCTGTCACGTTCACCGTGTACCTTCACTCTGCAAGGCTGAGCAAGAGGTCCTGCTCTGGTACCTATACCTGTATTGCTGTTATAGAATTTTACTGTCTATCAGGGCATCTGGCATATAGTAGATAATCAATGTATGTTTCTTAAAATGAATTGAATAAGATTATTTTTATGCATTTTTTACAGAATTGATATGTAATATTTTTCTTCACAAATTGTATTAATAAAGCATAGGCTATATCTATTATCATTTTATTTGAGGTGAGACTAGAAAACAAATTGAAAGTAGTTTTCTCCAGTCTTTTTTAGTGCAGAAGATGAATCATCACACCAGGGACATCTTGCATTATGCTTCAACTTGTAGTCCCACTATGCATCAGAGGAAGCCTGACAGGCTTGAAGTAATAGCAAATAGGAATAGGAGGGCATGGTGTTTCATGTTCTAGTAGAAATATATGTTATTTAGAGCAGGTCCTTCTTTATTAGCTTTGAGTGGGGTTAAACAAATCTTTGAGGTATGTAAATAAAACCGAGGAAGAAAGTACCACCCAGAAAAGAAATATTTGGGGGCCACATAATATATTAAAATAATATGATATCCGTAGCTACACAAGCCTGCCCATATGTGCTTAGTTGCACCTTACTGTTCAAGCACCTGGTAATCCAGAAAAATGCCAAATCTGTCAAAGATGTCATTCATTCAAATAGATTGTTACTATGACAAAACAGCTAAAGAGTTAATTTTAGTTTAAAATAAGGGTTATTCAGAAGGAAATTTTAAGTAGAAAAAAGTCAACATCTACACTAATAAAAGAGAAAGATGCAAATTAACCATCTCTTCATCATTCTGCTACATCCAAAAGCCATGCCCACCAGCCAATCAGGAGCAAGTATGCAAATTAACCCAACTAAGATGGCAGCAGCCACAGAGCTGGAGCAAGCAGGAGGCTTGGGTTGCCCCCAGCTATGGAGGAAGCCAAGCTTCCCACCTGCCCTGGGCTCCGCTCAAGGCTACAAAGTTCAATTATAGAAGATAAATAAATCCCAGATACCTGCTGAAAAAAAAGAAAAAGAAAAAAAGAGGGGCTGGGAGCTTGGGTTGCTGAGGGGCATGGCCAGCCTGAAAATGGTCATTAGTCCTTCACCCAGTCTGGCCAGGCACCCCAGCGGGACCCATCCACCCTGAAGGGGCTGTGGCCAGCCTGAAAACGGCCCTCAGCCCCTCACCCAGGCTGGCCAGGCACCCCAGTAGGGACCCCCACTCTGAAAGGGGTGTGGCCAGCCTGAAAATAGCCCTTAGCCCCTCACCCAGGCTGGCCACACCCCCATGGGGTGAGGGTCCCCACTGTGGGGCTTGACCAGCCTGAAAATGGCCCTCAGCCCCTCACCCAGGCTGGCCAG
>NW_005356870.1:6038221-6040202 GCF_000412655.1 Myotis brandtii | reverse complement strand
ATCGGCCCTACCCTGAGCGTGAGTGAGGGTGGCATTGCAACCTCCCGATCCGCCCTGCTCTGTGCATGACGGGGCAGCGCCCCAACTCCCCAATTGGCCCTGCTCTGAGCCTGACCAGGGGCTGCACTTAGGGATTGGGCCTGCCCTCTGCCACCCGGGAACAGGCCTAAGCCAGCAGGTCGTTTTCTCCCAAGGGGTCCCAGACTGCGAGAGGGCACAGGCCGGGCTGGGGCCCCCCCCCCCCCGAGTGCACAAATTTTTGTGCACCGGGCCTCTAGTGTGTATATATATATATTGATTTCAGAGAGGGAGAGAAATAGAACATCAATGGTGAGAGAGAATCATTGATTGGCTGCCTTCTGCACACCCCCTACTAGGGATCAATCCCGCAATTGGGACATGTGCCCTGACCGGGAATCGAACTGTGACCTCCTGGTTCATAGGTCGACGCTCAATCTCTGAGCCACACCAGCTGGGCCATGAGGAGGCTCTATGATGATAACTTGATGGTGATCCCCTTCTCCTTGGAGCTCCATGGCAACTGGGCTGTGCCTCAAACACGGGAATGTCTTTTGAGTGCTCATCTGGGATGGCCTGGGTACAGCTGTAAGCTTCCACCAGTGGTCTGGGAGCAGGGAGAGGAGGAGGAAAGGGGTGTAAACAAGATTTTCCATGAGCAAAATGATCTCTTCCATCTGAAGGGGACACAGCTTTTCCGGTGGCAAGTTTTAGGTGGGACTATTGTTTCCCATGACTGTGGATGGCTATCTTTACAAACCAAGAGAAGCTGCCTGGTTAGCTCCAAGGTCTCTGTAGGCCTGTGGCCCTTCCTGGGTGTCTTGGCCACAGCTGGTATACTCTCACAGCATGCAGCTGTTGGGGCCAGGAGCATAGTATCAGGTATTGCGAGGCAGGAGCTGGTGGGTACAAGGCTCAAGGTCACCATGTGCACACGATGTATATACATCAGCCACTTCCTTTTTGCTGATCTAGATAAAGTCATTCTCAGTTCACTCTTGAATATAGTACACTTCCCTGTGCTGGCAGCGGCAAGAATGGCACCAGGTGTTAGAACAGTGGGGTCAGACTGGACCTGGGTTCACTAACCTTCATACTTGAGTTCTGGCTAGGAAAGAATTCAGAATCAAGACTCAAACCATAAGAGAACATTTATTTGGAAAATCACAGAGGTAAAATAAGTAATTTGTAGAAGTGGGCTTAGGAAACAAGTTATAGAGGTAAAAAGGAAGGGCCCTTGTAGCTTAGAAGTGAGGAAGAAAAAGGTGATGCCACTGAGGGGATAGGGAGAGGGAGGGGGAAGGGAAAGGGTGGGGGGAGGGGCGTGCTCCAGGGAAGGAAAGCAGGCATGGCTGGGTCCTCCTCCTAAGGGTTTTAAGGGTGGAGATTTTAGGGGAGGTCCCAGGGAAAGATCTCAATAAAATACTCATCAGTTTTCCAGGTGTGTCCTTTCAGGATGGTGGTCTCCACTGAGCGATTGGCCCGCGCCAGGGCAGGGGGTACTATTCAATGCAATTGGTCCTGAGGTCAGCCTTGGTGTCGCTTACCTGGTTTTGCTGCTCTTCTGGGCCTGATACTGAAATACCAGGGAAGCCCAGATGTTATCTCTAGGGAGGAAAGGTCAGGGGGTCCAAACTGCAGGACCAGCAACGTGCTAGGGGAGAAAAGGTAACCCTAGGGGCCAGGTCCCGCCCTGTCATTGTTCGTTGCTAGGCACCTGGGGCTTTCCCCCTGGTGACCTTCTGTACCTGGCGCATGTCCTTGCTCTGCCTACCACATCTGGACAGCTCTTGCTGGGTTCCCCATGGAGGTCAACATGCTCCCCTCACCCCGCTTGCCACTGGGAATAAGGTAACAGATTCGCGGCTCACGGCTACCTTTTATGACAGCTCTGGGAGGCTCCTCCGCACCTGGCTCATTCACCTTGTCTGTCTCCCCAGGCCTCGCTGGCAGGTGGCTGAGC
>NW_005356870.1:6035051-6037960 GCF_000412655.1 Myotis brandtii | reverse complement strand
CTCAGGTGCCTGCCTTCCCCTGAGCCTCCACCTAAGCCACTTTTTACCCTCTACCGCCCATGGTGAGCTAGCGCATCACTCCGCCCTTTGTCCCTGTCACCGACAGCCACCCACTCAGGGTAAGGACACCATTCAACCCCGGCCCTCCCAACACCGTGACCCCGGGGTGTGTGTGTGTGGGGGGGGTGATGCCTAGACACTGAAACCATGGGGAATGGCCCACCCAGGGGGTGGGGGTGGGGTGGGAAGCAGGAGGGGAGGGTTAATTACAAAATTAAAGATTTCACTATGGGCACTAACTGCTTGATTTTCCACTACAAAGTTATCAAAAGGCAGGAATGTGTTTGTTCAGAAATTACAGCCTCTGTGAGCTGGAAGGGACTGTAGAAATTATATATTACAACTCCTTCATCACACAGAGCTGGCGATACTTGGCCCCGGAGTACAGAGAATCCAGGGGCTACCTCTGGGTACGACAGTTTGGGCCTTCATTGTAAGCAACCTAGTGTCCTTCAACTCACTCCATCTGGACTGTGGCAACCTTTTCTTATGCATATACTAGTAAGTGGCTCTACTTTTTCAGATAGACACAAAACAAGTCTGATTTGTCCTATTAACAATTCCAAAACATTCTTTGAAGCAAGTTGTTTATGTAAACTGATACAGATAAAAGCTTAGTACACTCAGCGATTGCTGGCTACATCAGAGCTATCTAGTTTTATTTGGAGCCAGATAACTTGGCTGCAGCAAGTTCAGGGGAAACAAAAATGAAGCTGTTAAGTTACTTAAAATGCCTCTTCTGCTCAGAAAGGTTTGATCTGAATTTGGAGAAGCACTTTCTATGGGACAGGTCTTCATTTCTTCAGGCCTGAGTTGATGTAATTGAGGAAAACTTGGTGGTACCTGGATTAACAAATCCTCCATGGCCAAAGGCACGTGTAGCAAAGTTGCCCTGGGATAAATGGACGTGTGGGAAGCTTTGGTTCCCTCCACACTGCATAAGAAGTACTAGTATTGTCACCTAAGACAGGAGTCAGAGGCTCAGGTCCTGAATTTTCACAAAGACCAAGGTAGGAATCAGATTAAGTTAGTTTCCAGAATCCTGGAGATTCATGTGAGCTAGTGAGCCAGGAGTGAGAAGGGTCATCATAAACTGACACATGTATGTACTCCAGCATATTCCCAGGCTTCACACTTACTGAGAGTTCTTGTTGTCATCTCTGATTATCAGGCATTTCATTCAAAGTTATTATGTGTTTGCAATTTGGTTTCACAGGAAGTTGGTTACCGGCGAGATGAGGAGACCTCGGTTCTTGTCTTCTTTTTTTAAAATATGTATTTTTATTGATTTCAGAGAGAAAGGGAGAGGGAGAGAGAGATAGAAACATCAATGATGAGAGAGAATCGTTGATTGGCTGTCTCCTGCACGCCCCCTACTGGGGATTGAGTCGAAAACCTGGGCATGTGCCCTTGACGAGAATCGAACCCGAGACCCACAGTCCACAGGCCCAAGGCTCTATCCACTGAGGCAAACCGGCTAGGGCTGTTCTTGTCTTCTTGAGGGAAAGAGTTCAATCAAGAGACAAAGTGAAAAAAAGCAAGAATTTATTGACCGCAGCAAAAACATACTTAGTTCAGTGAGACAAGGACAGATGAATCCTGTCCCATAGGACGTGCTTTCTCCCCTGGTTGCAAGTCTCATGGGGTCCCTTAAAGGCAGGGGGTAGGTGCCTGCGTGGGAAGGAGAGGGGGAAGGGAATGGCACGTCATGTTCCTTGAGATCTTCATTTTCCCGGGTTTTTAAAAAAATATATATTTTATTGATTTTTTTATAGAGAGGAAGGGAGAGGGATAGAGAGTTAGAAACATCGATAAGAGAGAAACATCGATCAGCTGCCTCCTGCACACTCCCTACTGGGTATGTGCCCGCAACCAAGGTACATGCCCTTGACTGGAATCAAACCTGGGACCCTTGAGTCTGCAGGCCGATGCTCTATCCACTAAGCCAAACTGGTTAGGGCTTTCCTGGGTTTTAAAGGCTGGGAATTTATCTCCCCTAAATAGGGACAGATTGATAGAATATTCATCAGCTTTATGCTGATGTGCCTAAATGAGATTTTTTCTCTCCGTGTGTCTGTCCTTGGGTGTGGTTGGCAAATGGCACTAACTGGATTTCTGTTATCTGTCTCCCTGAGTGGGGTGATTTAAGCGATTTACCCTCTGGATGGGGAGAAGTGAAAACCATTTACTCATAAGTGTCCTTGGTTTAGGGAAGATAGGATTTACTAGGTGGCTGCAAGCTGTTGTTTAACTATCTCTAGTCTTAGTTTCCCTATTCCGTTTGTCTTGGAATTTCCCTTGCCCCTTACTATGCTATACGAAGTCGATGACATTATTTAAGTACTAGAGGCCCGGTGCACAAAAATTTGTGCACTCGGGGGGGAGGGGGGATCCCTCAGCCTGGCTGTGCCCTCTCGCAGTCTGGGACCCCTCGGGAGATAACGACCTGTTGGCAGAGGGCAGGCCCAATCCCTAGGTGCAGCCCCTGGTCGGGCTCAGAGCAGGGCCAATTGGGGAGTTGGGGCGCCGCCCCCTGTCATGCACAGAGCAGGGCGGATCGGGAGGTTGCGATGCCACCCCTAGTCACGCTCAGGGTAGGGCCGATTGGGGGGTTTGGGGCACTGCCCCCTATCACACTCAAGGCAGGGTCGATGGGGAGGTTGCGGCGCCACCCCCTGTCACGCACAGAGCAGGAACGATCAGGGGGTTGGGACGTTGCCCCCTGTCATGCACAGAGCAGGGCCCATCAGGGGGGTTGGGGCTCCATACCCTGTCACACACAGAGCAGGGTCGATCAGGGGGTTGGGGAGCTCCTCCCTGTCACGCACAGAGTAGGGCTGATAGGGGAG
>NW_005356870.1:6029720-6034315 GCF_000412655.1 Myotis brandtii | reverse complement strand
CACTGGGGTGCCTGGCCAGTCTGGGTGAGGGGCTGAGGGCCGTTTTCAGGCTGGCGGGTGACTGAAGCTCCCAACCTGTCCTTTTTTTCTTTTTTCTTTTTATTCTGCAGCAGCTTTAGCTCCGAGGCTTGGCTCCAGCTATGAGACCTCTGCTGCTGAAAGCAGGCATCTGGGTTTGTTTGGGTTCTATAGAAACACTGTCCTCCTGTTCGCTTCAAGCTGCCTGGCTGCCGGCCGCCATCTTGGTTGGCAGTTAATTTGCATATCGCCCTGATTAGCCAATGGGAAGGGTAGCGGAGGTGCGGCTAATTACCATGTTTCTCTATTATTAGATAGGATAGGAACTAGCTTACTGGGTTAGACTCCTGGGCCATCCAACCCTGTGTTCTCTTATTGACAGAAATATCAAAGGCTGGGTCTTGGGAAAGCATCATTGTTTTTCTTGACTACATTCAATAGAGATTTACTTTCCTTAGTAGTATTTTAGTGTCCATCGTTTTTACACTTGCTTAAAGTGATGGGAAACTCAAAAGGTTAAACATTTTAGCCCTGGCCGGTTTGGTTCAGGGGTTAGAGTGTTCAGGGGGAAGGGCCCCAGGTTCGATTCTGGTCAAGGGCACATACCTCAGTTGCAGGCTCAATCCCCGACCCTGGTGCAGGAGGCATCTGTTACAGAGTAGAAAAATTTTTTAGGCCTGCTTAATTACCTAGCCACCTCAGCAGCTTGACAGCCTGTACAAAGTTTCTAGGAACTGAGCTCACACACCTGAGCAACGGCCTACAAAGAACAAACAGATCAACACACCTGAGCAACGGCCTACAAAGAACAGACAGATCAAAATTAAGAATAGTCCTGACCTTTAGGTTACCCAGAAATGAGTAACAGGAGGATGATGAATAGCTTGACTAAAACTACGCAATTAGCTTTTGTAACTTGGCTTTGCTTGCTATGGGAACCTGAACACGGATGTAGTTGTCCCCTTTAAATATTGGACTCTGCAGATGGTCGTGGCTGCTTCTCTCTTGGGCTTCCCGAGTGGAGGAGCGGACACTGGCCAGTCAATAAAGGCTCTCTAAATTTTAATCAGTCTGGAGTTCTGGTCATTCTGTCGCTCGCACTCCACAACAGCAACCAATTGATGTATCTCTCTCACATTGATGCTTCTCTCTCTGTCTCTCCCCCACTCTTCCATTCTCTCTGAAAATCAATGGGAAAATATCCTTGGGTGAGGATTAACAAACTAACAAAGAAAAAACACAAAAACAAAACAAAAAATGTTAAAAATTATACCTTTAGACATATAGTTAATAGGTGTGGTAATTAATGCATGTAGAAAGCTATTGTTCCAGGCACTGGAGTGTATCACTGAACTTACCCCGACTTCAGGAGATCCACAAGCAATTCGACCTTTGTGCCCCAGGGACTGCAAGGGACCAAGACAATCTCTGAGCCATTGTGCTCCAGGGAGAGAAGGACCGCATTCCAGGTTGCAGAGGAACACTCCCGGGTCAGCAGAGGAGGGGATGCTCAGAAAATCACCAGGCTGCAGCTTTCATCTGATTAACCTTTTCCTCTGAATTTCAAACCCCTTACCTACTTTCTTCTGAATCCCAAACCCTTTACCTACACCTTTCTTCTCATTATAAAACGGGTCTGCTTGAGATGAGTAGTAAGATGTTCTTTTTAGGGCACATTAACCTGGTTGATTTGCTGATAACAGAATGAAGGGTATAATGATAAAAACAGAGGCCCGTTTGAAGGCTATTGTGGTAATCCAGGTGAAAATGCTACTAGTGGCTTGGACCAGGGTGGTGCAGGGAGAAGTGAGATGGGGTGAGATTCTGAATATATTCTGAGGTAGAACCAAAAGCATTTTCTGGCCTCACATATGTGAAGTGTGAAAGAAAGAGAGGAGTTGAGGATGACTCAAAGATTTTTTTGACTCATATAGGCATCCCACCAAGTCTTCTCAAATCTTCAAAGACTTTCTGATATTCTCAGGAGTTTAGCAAGCATTTCTATATGACAATAGTAATAATAATGTAGATTCTATCCAATTATCCTATCTAATAATAGACAAACATGGTAATTGACCATACCTTCGCTACACCTCCCATTGGCTAATCAGCGTGATATGCAAATTAACCGCCAACAAAGATGGCGGCTAATTTGCATACTGCAGGCAGGGCGGGACAGCGCCATCCCACCGGACCTGCCGCCATCCAGGCCTGCTATTTGCCACCCGGGGCAGTGGGGTGGGACAGTGCCATCCCGCCTGCCCTGCCGCCATCCGGGCCTGCTATCTGCGACCCGGGGCGGCAGGCGTCCCGTGTGCGACCCGACCTGGGGCAGCGGTGCAGCAGCAATCGGCCGGCCCGCCCGGCCGCCATCCGGGTATCCCGTGTGCGACCCAACCCGGGGCGGCCGGGCGGAGGAGCAGAGATCAGCTGGCCCACCCAGGTGTCCCGTGTGCGACCAGACCCAGGGCGGCGGGGCGGGACAGTGTGGCTCCTCTGTCACCCCAGCTTCCTCATCACAGCTCCCTTGGGGGCCTAAGCTTTTAGTTGGACATCCCCCGAGGGCTCCCTAGCTGCCAGAACGATGTCTGACTGCAAGCTTAGGCCTGATCCCCTGGGGAGTGGGCCTAAGTCAACAGGTGGACATCCCCCAAGGGGTCCTGGACTGCAAATGGGCGCAGGCAGGGCTGAGGGACCCCCCTGAGTGCACAAATTTTTGTGCACCAGGCCTCTAGTCTATACTAATAAAAGGGTAATATGATAACTAGACCGGTCAACCAGCCATCTTCCAGACGTCTGACTTCCTTCCGGACAAAGCCATGGTGGTGGAGGCTGAGGCAGAGGCAGTTAGGAGTGATCAGGCTGGCAGGGGAGGGCAGTTGGGGGCAAGATCAGGCCGGCAGGGGGGTAGGGGCAATCAGGCCAGCAGGGGAAGGCCGTTGGGGGCGAGATCAGGCCGGCAGGGGAGGGCAGTTAGGGGCAATCAGGCAGACAGGCAGAGGGGTTAGGGGTAATCAGGCAGTCAGGCAAAGGCAGTTAGGGGTGACCAGACAGGTAGGCAGGTGAGCAGTTAGAAACCAGCAGACCCAGATTGCGAGAGGGGTCATCAATTGGAGAGGGTGCAGGCTAGATCGAGGGAACCCCCTCCCCCCGTGCACAAATTTCATGTACGGGGCCACTAGTTGCTTTATAATTTTTTTAAAAAAATCCTTACCCTAGGATACTTTTCCCATTGATTTTTTATTTTTATGTTTTCCTTCATTGATTTTTAGAGAGAGAGGGAGAAGGAGAGCCAGAGAGAAACATCAATGTGAGAGACACACATTGATTGGTTGCCTCCTGCACGCACCCCTACTGGGCTGGGGATCAATTCTGGAACTGAGGTACATGCCCTTGACCAGAACTGAACCCGAGACACTTCAGTCCACAGGCTGAAGCTCTAGCCACTGAGGAAACTGGCTAGGGCTGCTTTATAATTTTCAAAATATGAAAACTTTATTTGCTATGTTAAACAGTTATATTTCTTTTTTCTTGGTTTATATATACAGATGTACATACATGTATATTTTGCTGAATATAACTTTATATCTATTGCCAATTGCAAAATTACTTCTCTTACCTAAAGAATGTCAAAACCGGTTGTATTATTTTTTGAGGAGAGATGCTGGTGGTTTGGGCCAGGGTGATGATGGGTATGGAGAAAACAACGAGAAGAGGTCAGATTCTAGAGATATTCTGAAGGCAGAAAAACCTGAAGGATTTTCTAGTTGACCAGATGGGCAGTATGAGAGAAAGAGGGGAGAGATTAAGAAGATAAACTGTCCTAGTGTGTTAATGGTAATATATTTTTGTCACTAACAAGAATGAAAAATATCAGGTGATACCATTAATTTGTGTGTGACTCATTCAACAATGATTATTTAGTGTCTTCTCAGTGCCCTAGGTGCTAGAGACAGATCAGTGAACAAGATGGGCAGAAATCCCAGCTCTCAAGGAGCTTACATTATAGAGGGCAGAAAATGTACACACACACACACACACACACACACACATAATGTCAGGTGGCAATAAGTGCTAAGGGTCGGGGCACAGGGAGGATAGAGAATGCCAGGGGAATGCATATATAGTCAGTTCTCAGAATCCTTTATTCTGTGGGATTTATTCCTATGTCCATTTCTTTTTAGCAGCCTGATACCGAGAAATGCACTCATTTTTTCCATTTGACTACCAATACAATAATACAATAGGGGTTCCATACTTAGTGTTTCTGGATTCTTCAGAGTATTAGAAAAGAAGAACTAAGCATGGTGCCCTTGGTAAGGGTAGTGCCCTTGAGCATTGTTCCCCACAGGAATAACAGAGAATGTTTTAATAGTGAGTAGTAAACTGTACTTGGTTACATACACAGTAGCCATTGCAGGCATTTGGGTTTAGATACCTACTCAGCATCACCTCTGTTTAACCTACTCAGGTTGTCCTCATTAGGGCTTTTCACTTAGAACACCATTATAGCAATCATATACTGTATTTTTAGCATCTTATATAAACTTCCCCACAAATGCCCAAGTTATATAACA
>NW_005356870.1:6026629-6029669 GCF_000412655.1 Myotis brandtii | reverse complement strand
GGGGCAAGGAGGTGTGTGTGTGTGTGTGTGTGTGTGTGTGTGTGTGTGTGTGTGTGTGTGTTGCGGGGAATCCCTGTTCAGTAACTGAACATGTTCATGTCTGAGAGATTGGTGCCCCCTCCTCTGGACAGGGCTGGGTGTGCACCAACACAGTATGCTTCCTGATACCCCCCTCTTCTCTTCCCAGCCTTCACCTTCTGCTGTTACAGTCTCATCAGGGATCATGTTGCTGTGCTCCCGAGTCTGGGAGACTCTCTGCCTCCTCTCATTGTGTTCATACAAACCCCTAGGGCTTGGCTCCAGAGGCAGAGCACCTGAGAGTTCCAGTTCCCTCATTTTTGCTCAGGTGACTTCCCGGCAGGTATAGAGGCAGAGACACATCAATCCCCAGTCCCTGGATTCCCTCTCCAGCAGGACTTCTATTATTAACCCAGCAGCCTCTCTGGGCTCCCTGTTCTCAGGTATAATATAAATGAGGGGTGTGAGAGGTGGTCTCTAAAGCCCCTTCCATCTGCGCATGATGTATAAATATGCTACTGGATATGGACTGATTCTATCACACTTGGGATCTTACTGTTTTCTATGCAGACTAGAATTTTACCAAATTGAATCAGGAAGAGGACATTAATTTTGCTTGGCTCTTTAAAGCTTAAATTCAGTCTTTAAATACACATCTTCAGCTAGTCGGTGCTCAAGGAAAGCACTATGCTACGTTACTCTTTCATAGGAGTTTAACTCAGGAAAAGTCTCCTTCTGGCGTGGCAGTGGGGAGGGCAGGGCTACGCAGGCTGTGATGGTGATAAGCATTTTCCAAATTAGGAAACAGATATGCTTTTCTTCTTACTCTCTTACATAACTGATCTATTTTAGAAGACAACACTAAAATTAAAACTGCAATGAAATACAAATCTCCTGATTTTACTACTTTGTGAGAAAAGAACAAGTCAGTCACGCTCGGAGGAAAACAGGGGAGCAAGAGCTCCTCACCCCACATCCTCCTCCTGCCCTGGGGGCTGTTTCACAGGCTTCTCCCTTCTCCATGGCAGCCTGCTGGGTGACTCAGAGACCAAAGTCCGAATTTTAGAAAACGAACTGAGAGATACTCATTTTCCTCTCCTCGGGATTTAAACAGCAGTTGCATCGCAGTGCATGTCCTCTTTGGTGGCACAGAATGACAGGAGAGTGAACTGCCATGGAACCAGTGATTGTTTTGCCCCAGACTTCCGGATTCAGAGGGAAACTGTGCAGCACACAAAGGCCACAGAGGCAGTACAGCCTCTTACATAAATAAGTTACATAAATGAGAACCAGTTATGTAAATGTATAAACCAGCAAACATGATTTATAACCATTCACAAGCACCAAGGAGAGCCCGGCAAGATTCCTCCTCTCGTCCCATTTCCCCCCTCTCCCATGATCATGATCTGTATTTGATACAATTTTATTTCACACCAGAATCAGATGTGGTTGTCACATTTACTAGGGAAAGACACTCCAAAGGACACATTAATTTTTTTTTGAACCGTACATTGGGAAATTCCTCAATAAAACCTGATGTAAACTATATTTTGATAAGAAAGATATGCATGTTCATCAGTTTATACTTCTGGTGTAATTTGCCATGAACACTCGGAGTATTTCCTGTTGCGCATTTGGCAAGTTGCTCTTAAGGACAGTAATGCATGACAAGTGTCAATGTTTTTGTGCCTATGGAGACTTGTTGTGCCAGTTACGATTTCAAGTCTCAAAGGAGTATGTGGGCGTCTGACTAAAGTCAGTCTTTCCCTTCTTGAAGCAAGGGGGTCTTTTACGGGGTTAGAATTAGACTCAAGCTTATGTTCATGAATCAATCCCACTACTCCCCACCTGAAATGATGAGGAGTTGCTCCCGTGTCTTAGCTGTAATTTGCTTCGTTTGATGTGAGTCACAAACTTGTTTGCCTCTGCACGCTGTGGGAACCAGAGCCTCAGTTGTTCCTAGTTAGCTTTCCCGGTTCCTTTTGGGGAAATACAGCTATATCCTCTCTGAAGTAAACACATATAACTCAGAGCAGTTTTGAGCACCAACAGCCTGTTCTGTATAGAGAGGGATGTGAAGCGTTAGCCAGTTTCAGACATAACATGCTCAGGCTAACATTCCATCTTAGTAGCTTCTTTTGAGAATCTCATGTAAAATATTTCTAAGATCTAACATAGGAACATAATAGTGAAACCAGAGTTAGGTGTTCTTAAGAACTTCCGTATAACATTCGCTGTGTGATTTTAAGCAAATAACTTTTCCTCTCTGGGCCATTATTTCTAACCATTTGAGAAAGAAAAGTTCCAAGTCACTTTCAGCATTAACAATCTAGTACCCTTCAATTAAGTCTATAAATATTTCAACCTAGAGCTTTAAACTCGCTGCCAGCAAGTTAAGAAAAATAACCCATTGCACAAAAATATATATTTATTTATATCTATTTTATCTATCAGCAAAACTGCAGACCCTGCTTGGGTTGCAGTGATATGGTGACAGCCATGTGGAAAGCATTGATCCTGGCGCTCTCTTTTTAAAAACCCCAAATATGGCCTTTAGCCAGCTCGGAGCAGTTAATGAGAAGCGGAGAGTACCGCTGACACCTCGGGAACCTGTGGGCTTCCTCCCTGGCAGCGGGGGTTCATTTTAAAGGGGGAAAGGCAGCCATAACTGGCACCAGGGGAAACTGCCTTGGCCTCTGGAAGGAGTCACCCCAGGAACGTGGCTGGGTTGCCTTATTTCTAAGGTTGACTCTGGGCTTCAGGAGTCACGAAGTCATCGGACTGCCTCTGTGCATTCCTAGGCCCTCTGCCTCTACATGTCCATCTGTAACTTGGGCATAAACTAGTGACAGTGCAGCCTTGCACCCGACAACCGGGACACGACACTGGGAGGCCCCGCGGGCCAAAGAGGGAACGGGTCCTTACTCGGGTGGGCGGGTACGTCCGGGGAGGGATGGCGATTTGGGGCGCACTCCCTCCCACAGGGCCGGCCACCCGGCAGACGGGCGCTCAGGACGCCGAA